>NC_091115.1:402500-687500 GCF_024713975.1 Paralichthys olivaceus
TTTAACAGCTTCTCTCTCACCCGAACGAGAAAAGATTTCAGACTCTGTGACTCTGCTGCTGACAAATCTGCCCCAAACAAAAACACTGATCCACAAACTCTCTATTTCTCAGGAGGCTCCACTTTGTTCTTTGTGTTAAAAACCAGGAGCTGTGGATTTAAATCTGAGTCCAGAGCTACAACCTTTGACCTTGAGGCTGTTTGAGATGCAACAGTTCATCTTGTTCATTGTTTAATTATTTATCGATGTTGTTTATGACGTCTTAGGTTTTAAATCCGAACCAAAAGATATTTTGAGTTCATTGTTTCAATAAAACAGAAAATCTGCAACAACAAAATGATTTTACTTGAAAAACAACATAAACGCAGACAGAATCTATTTATAATTTATGTTAATCAACTTTTACGCTTGATCAATTGTGTGAACTCTGTCCATTTTACGCCCCCTGGTGGCCAAAAGTAAAACAAAGTATCTATTTTATTAACCCATTGGAGACAAATAGAAAAACTCTGCCACTAAATGTTTAGGAGATAGAACCCTGGGGAACCCACAACTTAGAACTTACAGATGAGAACAATAACTTCACGTCTCTTCCCTCGGGGGCAGAAAATAAAGAAGAAAGTAAAGTTCCCATCACTTCAGCAGGTTTTATTTGAGTTCTTTAACATGGACGACACAGAGACAGAGCAGCTTCTGTCAAATGTTTAATCCGTTCAGTACAGGGTGTTAATCTCAGTGCAAGGGCCACAAACAACAATATCCAGCCGTGTTTGTTTATGTACAAATCTGAACTTTGGCGTTGAGAAGCAGAGCGAGTCGTGGAGGAAACAGAGACGACGAACAAAACATCTGGACAACATCTGAACAACAGCAGCAAAGAAACAAACGTCTGAACAGAGCGAAGAACAAAAAGAAACACGAAAGACGACTGTCGTTTTTTCTTCATTTCAATCAACCACAAGAACAATGAACATGGTTTATATATTTATATTTATATATCTAAAGTGCATTATGGTACAAAAATATAGAGGGACAGCAGCACCTCGATACATTTACAAAATAAATACACCATTCAGACAAAATAAATTACCGCAAAAAAATCTGACATAATTGGAATAAAAAAAGAGAAAAGCGAGGATTCACAAAGATTAAAATCTGTCGCCCCACAGAGCATCAACGCGTTTTTTTATCATATTCTGCGATATTTAGAATATTTACAGACAATAAATATTTTACAGTTTCTTTCCAAACAATCACGATGACACACGAGTGCAACGTGAGTGTTTAGGAGTCCGCTCCACCCCCCCGCACGGTTCTGAAACACAAAGACACAGAAAAGACGAGTGAGCTTGAATCAATAACTTTAGATCAAACAGAAACAAATATCAGTTCTAAAGTTTTCATGAGTGAACAAACGATCGATCTTCATCAGATTTCTTGGATCAGTTTGATGTTTGTATTAACGTCGAACTCACCTTCGTCAGTGTGACAGCGTTTTAGAGCAGCGCCCCCCGCAGGCCGAGCAGCGCCCTCCACTCCTCCTCCCTCTGACCTAATGAACGCACCCTCCTCTTCCTCTTCTCTCCCTCCCTCCTCTTCCCGGCTCGTCCTTTCTTCTTCTTCTTCCCGGGAGACTTGAACGTCGGAGACTTGTTGGTTTCCTGCGGCAGGTTGGTTCCCTCCTCGTCCTCCAGGCCGAAGGCGACCGGAAGGTTCTTGGTTCCTCCGGCGGGTTTGGAGTGCAGGGTGCTGCCGGTGGTGCTGAGGTTGATGCCCAGGCTGACGCCGGGCAGACCCCCGCCGATCCCGCCGCTGCCCCCCCCTGCCCCGACGGTTCGGACCGGGAGGTCCCGGATCTCGGCCGTGTGAACTTCGTCCAGAAGCTCCTGCAGCCACATGCGCCGCTTAAAGTCCTGGAGGGCGCGACCTTTGTCGTGCATCAGCTGAGCGTGAGTGACGGAGCGTTTTCTACAGAGAGAGAGAGAGGACACGTTACTCACAAGTACACCGACAAGTACACCAAGTACACTCACAAGTACACTGACAAGTACACTAACAAGTACACCGACAAGTACACCAAGTACACCAACAAGTACACCGACAAGTACACTGACAAGTACACTGACAAGTACACTAACAAGTACACCAACAAGTACACCAAGTACACTAACAAGTACACCGACAAGTACACTGACAAGTACACTGACAAGTACACTAACAAGTACACCAACAAGTACACCAAGTACACCAACAAGTACACCAACAAGTACACCAACAAGTACACCAAGTACACTGACAAGTACACTGACAAGTACACTAACAAGTACACTAACAAGTACACCACCAAGTACACCGACAAGTACACTGACAAGTACACTGACAAGTACACCACCAAGTACACCGACAAGTACACTAACAAGTACACTGACAAGTACACAAACAAGTACACCGACAAGTACACTAACAAGTACACTAACAAGTACACTGACAAGTACACTAACAAGTACACTAACAAGTACACTAACAAGTACACTGAAAAGTACATTTAGAGACAAAGTGTGGGGAAATATTTCTGCATGTGAAAACTTGATTTAAATAATAATGAAATCTGTTCATCGTTTATCTGCTGAAACTTTTAATTCCAATTAAAGTTAATAAAATATTAACGTCCTGAATTTAAATGTCAGAAACGAGTCAACAGACAAAAGTCAGAGAGAAACTTCTGAGATCAGATGTTAAACTTTAAACATACCTGAAGACACACACACACACACACACACACACAGACACACACAGACACACACACACACACACACACACACAGACACACACACACACACACACACACACACACACACACACAGACACACACACGTTCACATGTTTGACCAGCAGGGGGCAGAATAAGCACAGGAACAAGTGAAGGTTTCAAACGTCTGAAGAAGAAGTTTATTTCTCATGAAATGAGGAGAAATCACTGAGACATTAAATCTGACTCATCAAAATAAATCTGTGTTCAACAGATGATAAAATAAGCTCTAGGTGGCGCTGCTGTGTTTGTTCAGGGATTTGAACTCACGACTCCTGGTTTATACGACTTTAACTATAGACCACACCCACCACACCCTGACCACCAATCAGGAAACAGCTTCATAATGTCGGAGTTTGAAAAACATCAAATTCTTCAGAATCAGGAAATGATTCTACTTATTAAACTGCATCGAGATGAATATTTATATATATTTATATATTTATATATTCAAACTGTCGACCTCTGGTCTACGAAGACGAGCCATGTCTCTAACTGTCCACATGGTGGTGCTGTCTACACAAACTAACAGCATCATGGGACGTGTTCGAATAAAAGAATTAAACTGACAAAAATAAAGCATCATAAAGTTTCTGCAGGAGGAAGAAGAGGTGGAGAGACCTTCATCCCTTCATCCCTTCATCCCTTCGTCCCTCCGTCCCTTCATCCCTTCATCCCTCCGTCCTGTCCGGACCAGCGAGTCGTCCTCTCGTGGGTCACATGTTCTGCAGCAGTGAAGAATCGGAGCTTTGCTTTGCTGCGGTGTCGTTTTACTCAGAGTCTTAAATCTTAGAAAAACACGAGGCTGCAGCTCGAAGCCTGAGAACGAGTGAGAGCTCCACCTCGAGTGTCTGAGCACACAAACACACACACACACACACAGAGACACACACACAGAGACACACACACACACACAGAGACACACACACACACACACACACACAGAGACACACAAACACACACACACACACACCCACACACACACACAGACACACACACACACACACACACACACACACACACACACACACACAGAGACACACCAACACACACACACACAGAGACACAGAGACACACACAGAGACACACACACAGACACACACACACACACACACACACACACACACACACAGAGACACACAAACACACACACACACACACCCACACACACACACAGAGACACACACACACACACACACACACACACACAGAGACACAGAGACACACACAGAGACACACACACAGACACACACACACACTCACACACACACACACACACTCACACACTCACACACTCACAGACACACACAGTCACACAGGGAACGCACACACTCGCTCAGCTGTCACACTTTCCCATGATGCACTCCTCCTCCTGCACAGGTCAGTTCATCCTAATCAAACTGTTTCTAAACAGTTTCACAAGTTTCAGACTTTTGGTTTAAAAACAGAAAATTCATCAAAGTTGATTGAAATAAAGTTTTTCTGCTGAATCAGAAGAAAAGTTCCAGAGGAAACTTTGATTTCCTGTGAAACAGTTTGACAGACGGACGGATGAAAACCAATGGAACCAGCGCCGCGTCGCCGCTCTGAGCTCATTGGCTTCTTGTGTTTGTCGGTTTGAATCCTGAGGCTGCGGAGCCTCGGACATGGAGACAGACGACCCTGAGGTGAGAGACTGTTGCTACGGTTACTGGTGCCTGGTCCAGATTCTGACGACTGAGAAAAGAGAAAAACTTCTCTCGTCTTTTTTTCATAAAATCTAAAACGTTTCACGTTTTTAAAAATCTAAAACATTTGAGAGGAAAAGAAACGACAGAATCTGAAAATCCTGAAACAAACGTGAAAGTTGAAGGTTCAGACTTTTTAAAATAAAGTTTCGACGTCCTGTGTTTTTGTTTCTTCTGTTGAAAAGAAGAAAACTTTTTTAGATTTATTTAACAGATGAATCTTGTTTCATCAATAAAACCAATAAATGTTCAGTTTATTGTGATGAGAAGAAGAAAAACTGCAAATTCTCACGATTGAGAAACTAAAGTTTGATGTTTCTCTTTAAACACGATTCACAAATGTTAAAACTCAGAAACTTTTAATTTAATATAGAATTAATTAATTACTCGACTGTTTTAAAGATTTTAATGAAAAACCTCTGACATTTTCTCAAAATTTCTCGAACCCTAATTAAATTTCCTAAAAATCCAAACATACAAACATCCGATTCTTTTTCTAATCAGAGCAGACGAGGGTCAAAGGTCACGAGCGTCCGCCTGAGTTTCACTTCACACTTTACATCGCTCCGTGTTTTCCTTTCCTCTCAGGAGGCGTTAACCCTCGTCCTGAAATCCTATTAAGAGCAAATCACAGGACGGCTGTAGGTCGACTTCCCCCCGACACGAGCAGAGCAGGCCCCCCACCCACACACACACACACACACGCACGCACACACACACACACACACACACACACACACACACACACACACACACACTCCTGTGAGTGGAAACTGCTGGAACCCGTTAACGTTCACGTAAACCTGGACGACACTTTAAAAGCTCAACACTCGTCCTTCAGCAAAAACTTTAAACTACAACTGCTGCCACTGAAATGCATTTCAGATGTGACCCCCCCACCAAACACACACACACACACACACACACACACACACACACACCTCCTCCTGTTTAATTCTCTCTCGTCCACTGATTAGATCCAAAAAGCTTCTCAGAGATCTGATCTCCGAGGGAAACGTTCTCCGTGTGTTTAATGTTCTGGCTCCTGGACTTGAAAGAACATTTATTCTGTTTGGCATCAGACGCCTCAGCAGGAGCAGCACATTTGGTTTGGTCCCGGGCCGAGTCGAACATCAGCATTATTCATTTCTCTGCTTAGCAAAGACTCAAAGTCTTTGTCCGAGGACGGACGCCGGCGGGACGTGTGTGGGGGGGTCAGAGGTGCGTCCGGGCCCGGGGGGTCGGGGGCTCTCAGACGGGGCTGCTGGGAGTTTATCACATGCAGATGGTTTCTGAGCTGAAGGTAAACACACAGGTGGGCGACGGCGAAACCAAACAGCTGGACACATTTTCCAGCCGCTGCTCGCCCACCGTGCAGGAGCGAGGGAGGGAAGGTGGGTGGGGGGGGCAGCAACACATAAAAAGACAGTTTGCAAATATGTGAAAAAAGCTCATCCACTCTCTCTCTCTCTCTCTCTCTCTCTCTCTCTCTGCTCCTGCCGAGCCTTCAACTCACACTTTGTAAAAATGAAATCCAGACTCACATTCTGCTGCTCAGGGCATCGATGGGACGTCCGAAGTGCGGCACCGGGGAGCAGAGCAGGAAGAGAGCGAAGCACCACTGCTGCAGGAGCCTCCTGGAGCAGAACATCTCTGAGGAGAAACACAACCTGAGCTGAAGATTCACAAGAGTCCAACAGCTTTCAAATCAAAGCCTCACTAAAGAAACCACAGAAGAAGAAGAGCAGGCAGAAGGAAACTTACTTTCCCTCAGAGTTTGTCCCAGATCAAAGAGATCAAAACATTTATTCACTGTCCTTTTTCAAACGTTCCACCTCGACTCAGAAAATCCAGGTGAGGACGAGGAAACAAAAATCCCCACGAGCCCGAACACATCCAGAGCTTTTTTCTTTAAGTTCCTCAGAGAGAGAATTCCTGAGCGTGAGCGAGGAGCTGGTCCAGACGTCCTGCGGAGGAGGTGATGTCACTGCAGGAGGCGGCTGCTGCAGGTCGGGCTGATGGAGACGTCTGCTGAGATGTGAGCAGGTCACAGAAGAGAAGGGGAGGACTGGGGAACAGAGGACGGCCTCCGTCATGACTCTGCCCACATCAGGAGAGTGAGGAGGCAGGAAGGTGGCGCTAGAGCAGCGCCTGCAGCTCCACCACAGACCACACGATGAAGGGGAGACGCTCTGGTTCTGTCTCTGACAGTTTATCTCCTGATTCAGGTTCCACCTCAGAAACAAAACTTCTTTCCTCTGACTCTGTAGTTTGAGCTGAAGTTCATGATCGACACGAGTCTTTGAAGGAAACAGGTTTGTGCTCAGTGACGTGTTTCATCATCTGGAGATAATTCAACTTTGACTTTTCTTGATTCAACACGTGAACATATAACAAGTGTGAATATTAAATAATAAATCAAGTTGTTCACGATAATATTCAAACTAACGTGAAACTGCAAACGATCATTCTTTTCTCATTTTAATGAAATATGATAAAATGTTGTTTCAGTTTATGAGCGTGAAAGATAAAGATGGACGACAGAGTACAGGTCATAAAGCCTCCTCCTCCATGTTAGCAGACGTGACATCAAAACCGCAAAATGGGCTGAGACGTCCTGACTGGTTGTGTATGGGCGGGGCCTCGTGAACGTCTCGCTGAGGGCGTCGTGTCACAGACTCAGATTATTTCTGTCGGTAGATTTTTAAAGATCTGTTTGAAAAACACTGAGACATGAATCTATTGTCTCCCAGAGTCCAACTGTCCTCTTCTCCTGTCTCATTCTGTCAGTCGTCGACTCGTCACTGTGCTCGGACCTGGAGGTGTTTCCTGTCCGAGGCGCGGTGACTGTCGGCCATCGCTGGCCTTTACCCGCTCACTGAGGAGTCAGGTGGTCCGACCGCAGGTACGACGCTTGGCCGGAGGTGATGAGGTCTGACAGATGGGTTCAACGTGTGACATCACCAAGCTCCGATAGTGACATAAGAAGAAACTGTATCTCGTGTTTCAGAGAAACATCTCGTGTTTCAGAGTGAGACCCCTGATCATCCTGGATCCTTCACTCTGGATCATCTCATCTGACGGTTAAACGTCTTTCTAACATCTGCACATCAGAGGATGTGAAGCGTTGAATCATCGGACTCTGCCTCCGTCTTATAATTAACATCTTTAACTGTAACACACTCGGATCCTGACAGGAGTCTAATCTAATCTGATCTAATCCCATTAATCTGAAGGCGTTAGCAGCGACTCTGGGTGGAAACATTCCTGATGTGGATCAAACGACCACCAACCCTGTCACGTCCTCCTGTGTAAACTCTCACTCGCTCTCTTTTCATCAGGAGACTCCTGTCTCTGTTCTACGACCATTAAAATACTCATCTATGACATCAGCGAGACTTCAGTCGACATCCACACTCCTGTGAGGTCACAGTGACCTTTGACCTCTGAATTCTCATGACTTCCTCTTTGAGTCCGACTGAACGTTTGTGCCAAAGCGTCCGACCGTCCCTCCCAGAGCTCGTGACGTATCGTGTTCACGACGACGGGACGGACAGCGTTCCTGTTTCAGCTGCTGTTTTCTTCAGAAAGTGGAGACGCGTCGTCTTTATTTAGAGTCTGAGGTGAAACTCTGGGGAAACACGTGAGTTCAGATTCAGCATCTAGGGGGCGCTAACAGCCTTCAACTTTAACCTGATTCAAACCAGATGACACCTCGGAGCTGTTTCCATGGTAACTGAGCAGCGTGTACAGGAAGGCCCATCAAATCCATCGTTTCACAGAATTCTGCATCCCGAGATTTCAAAATCCTTCACATGAAGCTCGTCTCCACACGCGTGACGTGTTGATGCCGCACGCTTGAGTAAACATTTTCTCCCACTAATGATTTCCACACGTCTTTTTTTTCCAGCCTGAGATAAGAGCTGCGGAGCCGAGCTGGTTTTTCTTCGGGCTGTGAATCGAACGACAGCTGGAACAGATTTCTGATATTTCAACACGCGTCAGTCACAAACTGCGGCTTCGTCCTCGTCTGTGACTGACGGCTGTTTGCTCTGCAGAGTGAAGACGAGCGGAGGTTAAACCAGGAAACACTTTTTACTCTCAGTCACTAAACAAACATCAACATCTGACTTCTGATGATTTCACTGACTCCTGCAGCAGAGTCAGGGAGCGGCTCCTCCAACAGCCCCGAGGCCTGATGGGTAATGACCATGAGATATATGGAGATCAAACTCCAGGTTCTGATGTCCTCTGTCCATCTACCTGCCCCCCCCCCCCACATGTGGAGCTGGAAAGAACGACCTCAGCTTCACCTGCACGTAAACAGGTAGAAGAAACAGTTTCCTGGCAGCGGCCCGCGGGTCGGAGCCAGGAAACTGTTTTAGATTCATAGAAAATTGCAGCTTTTTGGCAGAAGTCGACAAACACAAAACAAATGTCCGCTTTTAATCTGCGCGACCGCACCCCCCACCTCCGCTGCCTCCTTTTGAAAACCATTCTCCACACAAAGGCCGGTACTGTTAGAGCCCCCCCACATCAGTGGTCCTGACGGGGCCACGGCTCCGTGTGAGGCCCCCACACCGATACCAGGCCACCCCCCCCCCCGGCTCACAGCTTGTTCTCTTTACCAGGTCGTCACCAGAAATAAAGTCCACAGATCTGACGCTCGCCGAAGAATGTGACCTTTAAAAAGACAGCACGTCCTCCGCTGCTGCTTTTCAATCCAACTCAAGCTGTTAAAGGTCCGAGCAAAGATGACGACGCGACGGCCAACTACAGTGAAGACGAGATGTGGCCCCCTGCTGTCTGGCTGCAGCACAGGTCACAAACCTCCTCCATGTTAGCAGATGGGACACGGACCACGAGTTAGAGTGGCTCCACAATCACTACAGCACAGAATCCAAGATGGCAGCGTTAGTATCCGATATATTTGTTGTTGCCGCTGATGGATGATGATGAAGATGAAAAGACTCCTCTCTGTCTCTCTCTGGCCTTCCTCCTCCTCCTCCTCCTCCTCCTCCTCCTCTAACTGATTTCAGGAATGCATTTGTGCTTTTCTGCATTCCTCCAGGACAGAAACATTTCCCTCCGTCTCCCTCACAACTTGTTTCAGTGTGATTCTCATGAAACACCACTCGCCCACCACAGGAACACATGCTCCTCCACCGCTGTTTGACCACAAATAAAAACCGAGAGGAGCTGAAAACGACTCGGAGCAGCAGCCGACATATTTTCCGGGTTTTTTTAACCAGCTTGACCTTGTGACCATCTGACTTAATATGAAAAGTGCAGCAGCGTGTTCACCCCGAGGTTTGAGGTGGTTTCACTCAGTCGTGACGGACTCAGACTGAAATATGATGTTTACTCTACGTCCTAAAGTTCATGTGACTCAAGCTGCTCACTTGTTTTTGAAGCTGTAACACAAATTCATTCAAATTACAGAAAAGAGCGTCGTCATCAGTGCAGCTGGAAAAAGAATCCGAACAACTTTTAAAATGAAGTTTTATACCTTTTATATTTAGGCTACATGATAGTTAGCTAGCTAAGCTAAACTAGAAATAAAATACAATTTATAATGAATGAAAACATTCAGCAGGTCAACGTATAATTATTATTATTACATCACCATCATTATTATTATTATCACTATTATTATTATTATCATTATTACATCACTGTTATTATTATCATTATTATTACATCACTATTATTATTATTATCATTATTATTACATCACTGTTATAATAATAATATTATTATGGTCATAATGTTTCACTAATTTCAGCAAATCATAATTACAATGATCCATCACAAAACATCTGAAAGTATATTTCTTTAAATTATGGAAGTGAGGATCTCAGTTGTTAAATTGTTCAACATGGATTTTATTATATATATTATATAATAGTCTATATTACAGAGTATTTTAGCATCAGCTCTGTGATTATGTGATTATTAATCTGATGTTAATATATATACTGAAAATGTTCCCACAGCTCAGAGTCACGTGTTGAATTTAGTATTTCTATGGAACCAACATCTGAAACCTGAAGATATTAAATCTAAGTGGATCATGTTGAAGAGAAGCAGCAGATGATGAGTTTAAGAAGCTTGAAGCAGAAAACATTTAAACGTTAGAGAAGCACAGAGAGTGATTGTGCCTCCGAGTTCACAGTGAGAACGACCTCGTCTGTCTGAGGCTCCGTCACTGAGACGGAACAGTAACGCTCAGCAGACGTCTTCATGTCTGTTGGCGACTCTCAGCGAGCTTCACATCACGGAGCTCCGGCTCTGAACCTCCGACAGTCTGAGAGAAAGCGAAGGCGCCGGCCGTCTGTCGACTCCAGCGTCTCTGCTCAGACACTTTTGCAGATGTCACCAGATGAGTGAACAGAATCTGCTGGTGTGTCACTGTTGGATCCACTGAGACAATCACTGCGCTCAATTACATCTGATTATGGTTTGAGCCGCGCTGCCAGAAAACTGGATCAGAATATGCAGAGGGACAGAAAGTGTCGTCTCTATGAGTCAAGACTTGATTTGATTAGTGTTTTAGTGTGTTAGAGTTTTTAGGTCAGCGACTGTTATTTTTACAGAAATGAATCCGAGTGAGAAACAGAAAACTTGTTGTGTTACATTTATGTGTTTGTCAGAAAATGTTTCCTTTAGCATGAAAACACGAAGCTGTTAAATATTGAATCTAAATTCACAAGAAAACTTTTCAGCAGCGACGCACAAACTACGAGTTCCTTCATGTTTCAGTTAATAAATTAAAGAACCACAGTGAAACTAGATTTACTGCTTGAGTTTGATCTTAAGAATCACTGAATGAATCAACAGCATCAAACTAATGAAGAAACTGTTGGAACAGATAAAACTAAATCTTTACACTTCACGTGATGGGTGAGAAAATATTTATTTCATTAATGTTTGAGTTTGACTTCACTGAACAAAGCTGTTAGCGTTTAATGAGTCATTAGCATCAAGCTAAAATAGTTTTGCACTAAAACACACGATGGAAACAACTTCATGACTCTGATACATTAAGTTAATGAAGATTTCATTTCATCTGAAAGACACAAACTCAGAAGTGTCACAAACCATTAGACTGAAACTGTGACGACATGATTAAAGCTGGAGTCTTTAACGACCCAGTGATGATCATGACAGATCATTACTGTGATCTTTTCACAGGATTCACTACTTCCATCATATTAACTAACGTGTTGATGCTAACGACACTTTGACTTCCTAACTTTTACAGATAAATTAGCTTAGTGCTGCTAACAATGCTAACCCCAGAGTCCAGGTTTCACTGATAATGAAAATGTGTTTGTGTCTTTAACCTAAATCATAAAACAATAAAACAACATTATACAGGAACCATTACGCCGACGAATGAAATTGTTGAATTATATAAGTGTTGATTATTAGAATATTAATTATGTGGAAACGTTTCATCTTTAAATTTGTCTTTTTGTTTCCAGATAATTAAAACAGACATTTTCTATAAAGTTTGATCTTTTTGAAAAAACAAGTTAGTTGGACAAAACAAAACCCTTCAGTTCTGGAGAACTGAATGTTTCACATCAAGAGACTTCATGAATCAAAGAGCTCGGAGCTTCAGTGTTAAAACCACCAGTGGACCAACAACGTCCAGAGCAACAACCAGAGCAACAACCAGAGCAACAACCAGAGCAACAACCAGAGCAACAACCAGAGCAACGTCCAGAACAACGTCCAGCACCTGGTCTGACTGGGGCTCGTTGGTTAGAGACTCGTTGGCTTCGTGTTGTTGCACCAGAGGAACGTTGACCTCTTTCTTTGAAACAGGTAATGAGGTCGCACTCAAACCACATCAGAGAATAATCCCTCCACATGTTTCTTACCTGTTTCAGTCGCTGGCTCCTTCAGATTTGTACGATTCCAGTGAAGAGTCGGAGGTAAAGTTCCTCTGGTGAGAAGCTGCTCCTCTGGACTCTCTGCTGTGAAGGTTGGAGAAGCTCTTTAAATAAGGTTAAACCCTCCTGATGACATCACAGCGGGTCATCAGCATCATCACCGCCTCACCGTAGAAGCTGCATATGTAATTAGATGAACTTACTCACTCTGGTGTTCCCTCCTCCCACATCCTCGTTCCTTCGTCCTGTTCCCTCCCTCGTAAACGCATCACGACTCGATTCCAAGTCAAAGTGATGACACGTGGGGGTTGAGCGTCTTGTTGCTTTTCTCCAGCTGTGGTTTTATTGGTGGCTTCGCTCTCACTTTGCTTCACCATCATCCTCCTCGCTGGGTTTTCACTCTGCTCGACGTCACTGAGGCGTGGAAATAAAACCTACATGTTCAAACACTCCCCTCACTGTTGTTTCTGCACCGGCTCAAACTTTACTTAGGCACATCGATGTGATAATTTGAGAGCCCAGAATGAAAACAGTGTTCAGACAGATGGGTCTCCACCGGTGTCGTCTCTGTTTTCGTCTGTCTCAGTTTAATTCTGTATTAAGTAATGACCCCCTGCTGGCAGACGCATGTTTGTCTGACCCGAGGAAAAAAAGGAAAAATCTCTCCAAAACATGGTCGTGGTGGTTTCGTGCATCTCACCCACCTCTGCTTACGTAGCATCGCTGCTAATCTCCAACACCAAAGCACAGTGCTCCAGTTTCCAGTCGTGGGTCTGAGGTTCTCTATGTTTAGCAGAGGGTCGTGGTTTTGGTTGTAAACGTCGGGTCAGACTCTCTTCACCGCACGCTGCTGTTTCCAGGATCTGTGAAGACAAGTCACGTTTAGAGATCAGCTCCGAGTTAAAGTTCCCTCAGTGAACGACCGAGGCTGCGAGAATCTCCTGGTTCAACCAGAGTCGTGTCAGAGTCCAGTTCAAACTGTAATCACCTGAAAAGAACCCGTCTACTGTAGTGATCCAGCAGAGGGCGCTCTCTGTTTGCTCCACCTATTGTTTCCTCTCGTGACCGATCAGTCTGTCAGTCATGTTACGTTGTTTTCCGATGAAAACACTTGTGAGCAAAGTCGACCTGAGCAGGAAATCCTTCTGCTGGTTGTGTTTGAACCATGACTCAGTCGGAACAGATCTGCCCAAACGTTGGTTCACGTCACTGAATTTCTGACGTCATCGGTTCGTCATGTACAATCGGCTCTAACGGATTTTGTGAAGTTGTCAAATGTTACTTTTATTTTTGGAAAAGTGACGAACAGAGATCCAGAGAACCTCAACGAGTTGAGACTCCTGCTTCCTTCAGGCTTTAACCAACGTGTGGAATCTGTAGGATTAATGAAACTTAACCTGTGAACTGAAGGCAGGTCGAGTTTCAAACCATCGATCACATGAAAGTATGTGAGAACAACAGGTTCCAGGTGGAGACTGAACAGAGGAAAACCTCTAATGACGATATTTATTTTAATTCTGACAACGTGTCTGAAACCTTTCACGACCTTTCAGTGACAAACAGTCTCCTCTCTTCAGTGTGTCAAACATCAGACTGACTCTCATTCTCCTCCACTCATCTTCAGACCTTCAACCACTGAGCTGACTCAAGTGTCTGTCAGTGTTTTCCCATGATGCTTCTGCAGAGGAGGAGACGAGAGGAGACGACATCTGGAGACGTTTAACAGGTAGTAACACGTTTCCTCTTTGTCCACAAGGACCTGAACCACAGTCAGAACAGAGAGAAACGCTCGTTAAATCATTTTTAATCATTGTTTCACTTTGAGACGAACAACGTTCGCGAAGCTTGAGACAATAAGATATAAAGGAGAAACAAGTTGTGATTGAATGTTTGGGTTTTAATACTTTAAGAATAATGTCAACAAGACAAGACAAAGAAAAAGTTGTTAAAAGTGAAATGTCAGCAGAGAGCGTTAGTTAATATAATATATAATATAATTTAATATATGCTCTTGATTCCATGATCTGTTGATTTGAATGGATTTTGTTTCGTGTGAGATTCATTCAAATGAAACACGACATTTATGAAATGATCTGAAATTCTGAAGCAGAGTTTTTACTCAATAAATAAATCAACATTTTTACGTCTCAGTGGAAATAAACAGATAAACTGTTTAGTAATGTATAATTTGAAATGATTCTTTTTCTTAACAACTTCTCTTAATATTCACGTCACTGTGACTCGATGATAATGAAGCTTGAAGCGGCTTCACAATGAAAATATTGTTTTTGCTTTGAAAACCATTCGTCATCAATGAACCTGAATGAAATGATTTCTCTAATTAAACGTCCGGCCGCTGTCTGACGCTGTTAAAGTCACAGAACGGACTAAAGATAGAACGTGAACAGCGAATCGTCACTAACGAGATAACGTGAAGAAGAATCCTCATTAATAAACTCTGGGTTCTGCTTCATGTGGATTCAGTTACTGGAGCTTTCCTTCATAAACACTGAGATGAAAATGAAGCAGTAAAACGTTTCAGTGTCGTGTTTGTGGTGGAGATGTAAAGAAGAACGTCTCTTTGTTTATCTTCTCCTCTAATGAATCTGTGTTTGAAGTCGCTGCACCATAAATGAAATCACATCCAGACTCTGCTCGTTGCTTCACGTTATTAAACTGATTTTAAAGACTCAAGAATTAAACTGAGCGAGATTAAAAAGGACGAATGAAGAGAAACAAAGCAAACGGGTGAAAGTCGACACAGTCAAAGGAGAAACGTTGACAATCACCTGGTTCTTTAAATCAGCTCAGGTGATAGGCTCCGCCCACTGACTCCTGCAGGTAGAACATCTGGAGAGTTCATTTCTCCTCCAGGGCCCAACTGGTCAACTCGTTTAAACCTCGAAGTGCACAAACCACAGTGTCAGAGCTGTGATCATTTAAATGTGTGATAGTTTTCATCAAGAATGATTCTGACAAACACACACACACACACACACACACACACACACAACCTGGTTACTTTCAAATGAGACATTTCTTCTTCTGGTCTTTAACTGTCTGTCTTCCACCCGGCAGCAGTGTTCTCATCACTTCACTGTAGCTGCACCATAAAAGAGATTGGTCGGAGGTCGACGACGATGATGATGATGATGATGATGATGAAGAGCTGCCGCTCGTCATTCGATACGTGTGTAACTGTTCGATTGTGCGGGATGAAGCCGCGGTGGAACGTTTCCCGTGTTGCTCTGTGTGACCGTCTCCTGCGTGAAATGTAAGTGAATCAAATGATGGTTTTAAAGTGAAACCACATTGAGGAGCAGATGAGAGCTGACAGGAGGATCAGGACGGTAATATATGCTGCGAGTCAGATTCTGGGAAGAGAAACACAAGAACAGATCTTTAAAGCCTCACACTCACTCAAAACCACTTCTGTGGATAAACATGTTTTTATTGTCAAGGAGATGAAGACGAGAGATGGAGTTTGAATTCTTCGTCTTCCAGAAGATCCTCCCACTCAGGAAGAAGACGGTGTGAGGACTGAAGCAGGTTTAACAGATTTGTTTCAGTCAGGAGAAGATTTGTGCGAATGTGGAACCTGAAGACGGAAGCAGAAGACGGGAACAAAGACTGGACACATTCAGATGTTGACCTCAGGGTGGCGCTACACAGAAGTCCAGAGGAGCAGTAAAGCTGTTGCAGTTCATCCTGAGGGGAACATGAACATCTGAGTCACATTTAATCACAATCCGTCAAATCTGTTCGTCTTCTCGCCTCATTTCATTTGTCCGTCAACTCCTTGATTTGATTGATGGTCTTTGAGATAAATGTTGTCTTCAGCTCCGCCCACAGACATTCTTCTGGCCTCTGAACGAACTTCGATTATTCTGCTTCTTTTCTCCTCGACTGTCGAGAAACAGATTCATGTTTTCATCACCTTCGTGTTCCTGCAGAATAAAAACGTTTTCTCTCGTGGTTCAGACATTTTATCGTCAGAGGTGAAGACTGCGGCTGCTTCTTCTTCTATGGTTTAATGTGTCTCTACTTCCTGTGATTGGTCCAAAAGTCCAAACTGTCCAACAAAGTGTCTTGACTGTGAACAACGGGCCCCTGAGGGTCTGAGGGCCCTGCTGCAGAGACACTGAGGGAAAGAGTCCAGTCAAGGAAAATGACACCATTTTAATCTAAGGATCAAATCAAGGATTTCAGTGAATCAATAGTTTGAGTCCGTCTGTCGATGATTTGAGGGAAAAGTTTGTGAAAAATGTTTCCTTTGACACTTTGACAGATTCTGGATCATCTCCTCTTTATGTTTCTGTCGTTTTTTATTCTTCAGATTTAAAAAAAATGAAATGAATCTCAGGCCTGAATCTTCAGAGCTGCGTTCAAATCACAACACATGGAAACACACACACACACACACACACACACACACACACTCTTAAATCAACACAGGTCTGCTGCACTCTGTTATTAGCAGCAGTATTTTATGGATCTATTTATAGTCGCGTGAGTCGTCTGATTTGCTTCGTGTGGCGGAAAGTCAACTTGGAATGTGAAGCTCAGTGGAGACATCTCGAGTGAAGCCAGGCCGTCGCCTCCGCTGCAGCACAATCGCACACGTTACTGGCTCACGCGCTGATTTCTGCTGCCGCCGTGCGCAGCAGCACATCCATCAGCCTCCACTGGCTCTGACGCAGCTTCCGTCACCGTCGTGAACGTACAGTAAATCTGTTGCTGTGTTGCTCGCGATCACATTCCTCCGCTCTCTAACTGGAAAACTGGGATGGAGCTGGCGCCGCGCTCTGCAGTCGTTCGCCCGGGCCTGTCCCCGCGGTGCAGTGGAAGAAATGCGGCTGGAATTACAGAATCGTAGGCGAGCTTAATCTCTGAGGACACCTTTGCACATGGAAAGTAGAGTGAAGCAGCCACAAGAAAAACAGCTCATCACACATGCACAGTAAATATTAGAGAAGAGGCTGAATCAGACATCTGCAACTTTAAATTGAACAGACGCAGGTTTTCTGAAAACTGCACATCTGCAAAACTGCATGAGTGACAGGGCAGGAGGCGGAGTCACAGAACACACCCACACACAAGCTTGATTTAGAACGTGTTCACATCACGAAGCTTTAAATCATTTAAATCTATTTAATCAAATTTTAAATTAATATATAAATCCTATATTTGCTGTTTATACTGAAGATCACACGTCATCAGAATGATCATGGTTCATCCTCTGGGAACCATCAGCAGGTTTCCTGTTTGTATCTTCCTGCCTGATCGAAACGTCTCTGACACACTGAGCTGCTCCACTAATAGAAACCTCCTTCACCCTCTGGTTGACGTTCAGGGTTTGATTCCAGTGTCTCTCTGCAGCTCGGTGACAGACTGGAGGAGCTCGACGGGGAGAGAGGGACGACTCTTGCGTCAGAGCGTCACCGAGCTGTGGCGGGAAAACCCAGAAGAGCTGCGAGGAGATGAAACCACGGCGGTGGCTGGGCTGGGATCAGACTGACTGCGGTGTCCCTCCACCAGGACGCTGTGTTATTACAACATTATCCAATCAGCCTCGTCTGGACCCCCGAGGGATTCACCCCTTTTACACACTGCACCCCCCCCACATCAGAGGGAGTCAGAACGGGAGACGAGCTAATGGGAGACGAGCTAACGGGAGACGAGCTAACGGGAGACGAGCTAACGGCTGTAACGCTCAGCGTGTCCATGAAGCATGTTCAATGGAACACGATTAGCAAAGACTCTTTAAGAATCGTTTGGGACACGACAGTCCGAGCTCCAGTCCCCGCCCACTGAAAACATGTGACATGATGTGAAGTGTAGAACGGGACTGAAAACACGTCACGCAGTGAAATATACGTTTTAACGTCACGTCCCAAAGTTGGACTGAAAACTGCGAGAGCGAAGAGAAACGTAAAGAAAACGACTTCTTCTTCTACGATCTTGTTTTTCATCCCGTCACGTGTGAGAATCCTCATCAACACGCCCACGATGCTAACAATGCTACAGGTCCACTGTGTGTGTTTTGTGTGTAGTTGTTGTGTCACAGTCAAAGCTTCATATCTGACCTGATCCTGCAGAACCTGTTGCTCTTGGGTCACGTCCAGCTGTGGTCACATGACGCCTCCTCACGGTAGCCAGCGCTCTGCTCCCTGGGCGGGGGGGTGGTGGTGGACCTGGGGGGGTCCCCTCAGCCCACACAGACCAGACTCTCTGTTTCTGCTCCCTCAACCTCAGGCCTCGCCACAAATGGCCGCCAAGGCTGCCAACAAACACAGAGCAGAGAACTGTGAGTCTGACTCCGTTTGGCCTCAGCTCGCTGTAAACACCGCCCGACTGTAACGCCAGCGGGGGCGGCAGGTCGCTCAACAAAGGCGGGATTCCACACGCCGCTAAATAAAACTGTTTTTGAGGCAACAGTGATGTCATTGAGCTGCATGCTTGGACACTCTGATTGGTTGCTGGTGGCGTGGGCAGTTCTGGTGGAAGCCGCTGTATCATCGGTGTAGGACGAGGCCCAGGGCACCATGGGAAATGTGCGTGTCGCCCAAGTTCTTTGTTTCACAACAGTCGTCCACCTCCACTTTTGCTGCAGCCGCCTTTTTATGCAACTGTTTCTCATTTAGTTGAATTATTCTCAGCGTAGATCACGTTAACGTCGCCTGTCCTCCTGAATGTCCCGGCCGCTCGGGGACAGGAGCACTGATCAGTGTGTGGCGCGCTCACGCCTGAATATCTACATGTGACAGGCGAGCTATTAAAAGCAGCAGTGGGCGTTATGTTGTGGATAATGTCTGTGGTGTCGCTCTAAACACAGAGAGGTTCACTTGTTATGATACCAAAGTAGAAAGAAACAGCTCTGGCTCACGTCACAGGCCTCAGAGTAAGTCGAGGCTTACCAACACTGCCAGAGCGTCTGCCAGCACGGCTCTGTGGTCACACACACACTCACACACACACACTCACACACACACACTCACACACACTCACATACACTCACACACAAGCACACACACTCACACACACACACACTCACACACACACACACACACACACACACACTCTCACACACACACACACTCACACACACACACACACACACACACTCACACACACACACACACACACACTCTCACACACACACACACTCACACACACACACATACACTCACACACAAGCACACACACTCACACACACACACACACACACTCACACACACACACACACACTCTCACACACACACACACTCACACACACACACACACACTCACCAGCAGCAGAGAAATGAGTCTCTTCACACTACAACAGAAATACCAACTTTTTTAACAATCCCAAGTTCTGAACTGTTTTAAATGTGTTTGAGACGCAGGACGTTCAGTCACAGTCTGAATAGTTCGAGGCTCCGTCCACACTGAAACATCTACGTTTTAAAACTCATCACTGTTACTGAAGCTGTTTTCATGAGCTCCAGGTCGAATCCAGAGACTCGTCTCCAGAGACTCGTCTCCAGAATCTCGTCTCCAGAGTTCATGTTTCACAGCTGAACAACTCAGCAGCAGGTTTTCTGCTCGGACTCGTTCAGCATCAGATCCTCCTCGTTCTTCAGGTGAGAGGTGGAGCAGACAGGAAGTGACGTATGAACTCTGCTTAACTGTAGACGGTTCAGCTGTCCACATACTTTTGGCCAAACTCTCTACGAACACAGCTTGAAGTTTTTTTTTGGATGGAGCTGAAACTCCTTGGATTATTTGCAGGAGGAGGAGGACGAGGAGCAGGAGAAGGAGTAGGAGGAGAAGGAAGAGGAGGAGAAGGAAGAGGAGGAGAAGGAGGAAGAGGAGAAGGAGGAAGAGGAGAAGGAAGAAGAGGAGAAGGAGGAAGAGGAGAAGGAAGAGGAGGGGACATATGGAAGAGATAAAGACTGAATGAAGAATGTGAACTTTAATTTCCCTCAGTGTTTGTCTGAAGGATCTTTGTGTCTTTAAGTGTTGATGTTGATGTGTTGATGTTGATGTGTTGATGTTGTTGAAGTGTTGATGTGTTGATGTTGTTGATGTTGTTGATGTGTTGATGTTGATGTTGTTGATGTTGTTGATGTTGTTGAAGTGTTGATGTTGTTGATGTGTTGATGTTGTTGAAGTGTTGAAGTGTTGATGTTGTTGATGTTGTTGATGTTGATGTTGTTGATGATGTTGTTGATGTTGTTGAAGTGTTGATGTTGTTGATGTTGAAGTGTTGATGTGTTGTTGTTGTGTTGACGTTGTCGAGTGAACTCGATGTAACATCTGTATCTTTCTCAGCGTTCCCCCCCGCTGCTGCTGAGGAGCCCCTCCGCCTGGTTTCATGATCCCTGATGATTTACTGCTCATCTTTATTACATGTTTACTCTCTGGGCAGAAGCTTCAGTCTGGACGTCCTCGTACATTTCATGGTTTATGGGAGGGGGGGGGGGGCACCAGGATCCAGGACTGGAGACATGAGCGTCACATCCCAGCTGATCATCTAAAGCTGCGTTCTCATCACAGGAACTTTCCCCAGGAACCAGGAGCTCAGTGATTTTCCATCTCAAGTTCAGGAGAAATCTGTCTTATCCCTCCTGGTCTTTAGACCCTGGTGGACATGCAGGTGAACAACAGTCTGCAGGGACTTGTATTCAAAACGTGGCTACGCTAACCAGTGGTCCCGATCACCAGCTCTGACTTAGCTACCTTAGCTAACAGTGCGCTGCTAACGTTGCGTAAACATTACAGATTTAATTCACTGTGAATTAATCTTTATGTTTTTCTGTCTGTTGAAAACAACTTTACTTATTTAGTTGTTCAGAGTCGAGGTCATAGAAACGTTCATTTGATGAACACGATGATTCAGTGGTTTGTTGAATCATGTGAGTCCAACATGAAGTTTCAGTTTAAATACCTCACAGAGAAAAACTGTCAAAGTGCCCGAGAGGCTTTCGGCAGAATGTGGACCCCCCAGACGTCGGCCGAAGGAGGGGCTGCTGGGAAATCCGCCAGCTGGAGGCAACAGCGGCTTCTCAGGAGGTCTGAGACGACGACGCCCAGCCAGAGGAGCGAGAGCAGCCAGACGCTCCCAGAGGGCGACCGTCCTCCACAGCCCCGTCCTGTTCTTCACCTGTCGGACATGTGTCCTGAGAGTTCGTACCTTTAAATTCACAAATGGACTCGTAAAAACACCGACAAACAAAAAAATGACCACAAGATAGAAGATGATTGAGTGACAGGAGTGAGGTCATCGATCGTCTGACATCGAACATCGATCACGTCTGAAAACATCAACTGAGCTCGAACCGTGTTCTGTGTGTGAACCAGGTATTCTATGTTTGTGGGGACCAGTGTGAGTCTTTACATTGTGACGACATTTTCCCAAATTTAATGTGACGTTAAAGAATTAAGTCAAAGTTTTAGGTTCAGGGAAAACATGACACGTGTGTGTGTGTGTGTGTGTGTGTGTGTGTGTGTGTGTGTTTGAACACAGGGAGGAGTGTGTGATCAGTATCAGTGGTGACATCACTGCGTCTTGATGTTGTGTTTGTTTACATCAGCTGTGATGATCATGGGTGGTGGTGTGTGTGTGTGTGTGTGTGTGTGTGTGTGTGTGTGTGTGTGTGTGTGTGTGTGTGTGTGTGTGTGTGTGTGTGTGTGTGTGTGTGGGGTCAGATTGAAGAGACAGAAGTGTCTCCACCCGTCCGGAGACGCCTCAGTGTAATGGCGTCATGTTTGACATGTTGGTTCTATGATGCACCTCGTCCATCATCAGAGCTCGACGGAGACACTGTCGCTTCTTCTACTGGACCACTGACCCACAGACACACACTGACCCACTGACACACACTGATCCACAGACACACACTGACCCATAGACACACACTGACCCACTGACACACACTGACCCACTGACACACACTGACCCACAGACACACACTGATCCACACTGACCCACAGACACACACTGATCCACAGACACACACTGACCCACAGACACACACTGACCCACAGACACACACTGATCCACACTGACCCACAGACACACACTGATCCACAGACACACACTGACCCATCTGGATTGATCCTCTTTTCTGTCTCTGGGATCTTTGTGTCGTCTGTTCTCTGGTTGGGTTTGAACTCATGCTCCTGGACAGTGGGCATGTTGGGATTGGCTCCGACGTTGTTTAGATGGGTGTGGGTCCAAACACAAAGAGGAGAAAAGAAAAAGCTCTTGACACAGTTTGGGGAACACTGACATTTACCGAGATTGTTTGCAGGTTGTAGATTTACTGTCGACTCAGAGGAGGCTTTAAAAACAGAAGAGGTTTTACAGGGTTTCATTCACAATCTGTTTTCACTCTTTAAATGTTTATTAATAAAACAGGAAACAGTCAGAAATCTGTTTCTATTTTTGAACGTCATGAAATCAAAGTAAACTCTGCTGCTGGGACCTCGTTCCTCACGATGGTAACAAGCTGAAGTTTGGAGCCGCTCAAGTTTTTTTCTTGTTAACTAACGACTCTCTGGTTAAACGTCACGTCGTATTAAAGGTGCCTTGATCAGCTGCTCCACAATAATGTACACCAGAGCTCTGGAAACATCTCAAGGCTGCCCCTCGCTCCTGGCAGCGAGCGCTAATGACGCTGCGTGAGTGTCTGAGCTGCACACACACACACACACACACACACACACACACACACACACACATTCCTGAAAATGAGGCTAATACACACTGCAGCCACTCTGTCTAATGTTTAAATTGCTTATCTTTAAAGGAGCCACAGACCACACGTTTTCCTGCTTTCAACACTTCACATAGTCAGTGAATGATGTTACTATTGATCTGCAGCCAGTCCGCCTGCTTTCTGTCACACACACACACACACACACACACACAGAATGACTGGAATCATCAGCACGTCAGGATCATGTTGAGCAGATGATATTTTCTGTTCAAACAGAAACTCCTTAAAACACCTTCAAATATCTTTTTTTTTAAAGGTTTAGATCAAATGAGACAAAACCAGCTTCATCGTATCTCCTCTACATTTCTACATGTCTCTATGATGACAGCATCTGTGACACTGACCCGACTACATGTTTATTGCAGGTTAGAAAGTATGTTTGTGTACAATGATGACATCACTGATCTATGGACAAAAGCTCTCAGAGCGAATGACGCAGATTGCGTTGTCAACGCTAATGGACAGGTTCGGTTTAGCCTCCAGCTGAGGCTCATGGGAGCATCGTGGATTTTTGACCAAACTGCTGCAGAAAAACCCCAGAACATTGGAACCACAGCGACGAACAGACTGACTGAGACTGAGCTTCACCGTCAACACGTGTTTCTACCTTCAAGAAGAGGACTGATCACAATTCACTGACTGTTGGTTCAGTTTCCTTGAAGAAACCTTCAGCTGCTCAGACGTCAGGTTCGATCCATCGTCCAGAGAAACTTCCTTCACCTGTTTAACAAGTTTCTTGAAGGAACAAGTTGCCGAGCTGAACCAGACTCTGTGGTTCAAACATGTAAAGACCTCTAAACCTTCGCTCCAGCTCTTTTCTGCCTGGTGCACCTGAGCTGCAGCTAACGACATAATTGGATTGGCTGCAGAGTGTGACTGAATCCTGTTAACCTATTTCCTCTGCTCGCAGCACACTCCAGCCTTCAGACCTTCAAACCATCCGAGCCTCAAGGCTGAAAGTCCGCCCCGCCAAGGATTATGGGTCATTACGATCCGTTAGTCCCTCAGTTCTCCAAACAAACTCTTTAATAAGATCAGGTTCTCCTCAGGAACTCTGGGTATAATCACACAATTCAATCAAATCAATATCTCAGCTCTTTATTTTAATAAAATAAATACGTGTTTACACATTTTAGCAGCTGAATGTACCGATGCTACAGGTTTGTTTCAGTTCAAGAAGAAAAAAAGTAAAGAAAGAACTGGAAGAAAAAATATGTGAATCTTTGAAAATTGTATATTTATAATATAAATTAAAAAATGTAATGTTAGATTTAAATAAATATCAGCTGCTCATTTAGTTGTTTGGAGGAACTACTTTCTGCAGAGGACTAATCCACATTTAGTGCTGTAGTCCATATTTGGTTCCATATTGTTAGCTCTACAAGCTAGGTTAGCATTAGCAACACATTATTAGCTTTATCAGCTAGTTAGCTACAGTTGCTAAGTCAGTGCTGTAGATCAGCAGCATATTATTAGCTTTACAAGCTCAGTTAGCCTTGGTTGCTAAGTCAGAGATGGTTATTCTATCAAACACAATTTTGTATCATAGTAAAACTGAGCAGAGATATTTTTACAAGCTGCTAAAAACAGATCAGAGTAACTAAACTGAAAGAAATACTCGGTGAATGTAGAGTACGTGTACTCAGTTACTGTGTGTTTGTGCAGTGTGGATTTATTTGTTCATATCGACGGTGGCAGGTGCTGTGGATTCCCGTCAGAGGTGGAGCTGTGGGAGCTGCTGTGGTTTTGGGATCTCACCGCTCGGACCACCGACAGTTTGCTGAGCGGCCTCAGGCGGCCGCTCGCTCTCGGTCTGCAGCACTCATCAGAGCTGACAGGTTAATGACGGCGTGAGGAGGCTCGGTGAAGAGTCCAGAGTCTTAATGAGGGAACACAACACCTCGGCCAACACACACAGCGACACACCAACACACTGACACATTTCTACATCAGCGTAAACTGTCGGCCGAGAGTTTGTTCACAGTTTTATTTGATCTGTTCGTTTTAGTTTCACATTGTAATTTAAGGACTAAAGAATTCTGTCTGACATTCATACGTCCTGTCATCACCAAGTGGGCGTCGTCTTCTTGTACTTGACTCTGATTGGTTTGTAGACCAAAATAAAATAACCTTTATATAGAAAGTAAAACAGCAGAGGACTGAACACTGATCCTTGTGGAACACCTTTATCAGCAATTTAATGACTTGAGTCTTGTTTGTTCTACTTGTTAAAATGTTTTCTCGTGCACAGATTCAAACGTGTGAATTTCTTTTCGGACTCAGTTTTAACGGTTTCAGTGCAGGTGCAGGCGGCTGAGGTTCCTCGCTCTTTGCGGGGCCTTGTGGGGGAAATGCCCCATTTGTAAAGTGACCATCAGTCATAGTGACAGGTCCGAGATGAGTGCGGCGGCGGCTGAGTGAGGCCATTCAGGTCGCAGCGAGAAGAGCGAGACACAACCATCTCTGTCTGAACCGTTTGTGGATAAACAAGCCGGGGCATCGGCCAGAGCCGCCCGCTCACCACTTCAGACCTTACACACTAACCAAGAAAACACACCGCCGGCCCACAGACAGCTGTGACACGTGCACTCAAAACTTTATTTAAATGAACACAGTAACACCCGTGAAAACCCTGACTGAGACAAAGTACAGTTTAGCACTAAAAGAAGTATTTTAAACACTACTGCAATTCAAAAATAGAAGGTTTTAAAATGATTCATGCACCAGTCCTCAGAGCTGCAGCAGGATTCTACAAACACTGAGGTGTGAAGTCACAGCTTTAACTTTAACTTTAGATTTAAACAGCAACATGCAGAGTCATCACCCAGACATGGGACACACATCCCCTTCCTTCATCATCAGCTTCATCATCTTCATCTCTAATCCCCCCAATAAACCTTCATGGATCACATGTAGAAAAAGAGGCTGCATGTAAATGTAGAACTTCATAGAGAATCTTCTTTTTCAGTGTCTCTGCTCTGATTGGTCGATCTTTGTCCATCTGATGTGGTTCATGTGTGATCGGTGCCCGAGCAACATGTCTTGGTGAAGTGTGAACTTGGGACAGGTGACTGTGACTTCCCCAGGACTACACGTCCCAGTTCAACTGCTCTCGTCTCAACACGGAAACCTTTCTGCCCAAAGACACATTTTATTGTCAGCTTCAGATTTCGTCTACACCGTAATTGAGAAAGTACAACACGTGGAGTGTTGTTTTTAATCACATTTATGGCCCCTCATATAGAACAGGATCCATATTAGCGGGCTGAGTGTGAGTCACTGTTGTGGTGTTGTGGTTACAGGCGCAGGGCGAAGCTGTCGCCTCCATGGGCGTGTTTGGTCGCTCTCCGGAAACCGGCCAGGCTCCGAGTCATTTAAAGAAGTGTGTAAAACACTAAACGAGCTCTGCCTCGACAAACCGCTGCGCGTGGCTACATGGAGGGCGGTGGGGGGGTCGGAGTGTTAAATGATTCTGAACCCTCTCAACTCGACATCATCAAAAAACCACAATCACAGAAAACGTCTCTGTTTGTTTTCTGGACGTTGAAGAAGAATCATCATCTGAACAGGCCTCAGATCTGAGACCAAAGTAAAAATACACTTGTTTTTACAGATTGTTCATTTGTTCTTGAATTAAAAATACAAAACACAAAATACAGAACATGAGGTCAGAAAACGAATGATGAAGTGAAATCAAAGAAAACATGAGCACGATTTATTCTATATTCAAATCCACACAACACACCTGCTGAGTTCTCCAAACATGTAAGATATGTGTTGTGGTTTTATTAACTTATTATTTATGTTTTTATTACTTCAGTACTTGTGAAGATGACACCGGAATAAGATGAGTGAAAGATTTGAGCCGAGCTAAAATCAGAACCACGAAAACCACAAAGCGGAGATGCTTCTCGCAAATGTCCGAATCAGTTGCTCCAGATATTTTCTGGACTTGTTGTCGAGGTTTCTAACACGTGACAGACGTGAAACTTGGAGAACACAAAAATCTCAGGATGAAGACGAGGAGCCGGAGAAGACGAGGAGCAGACGAATGTGTGACCAGGCACTTTAAACTCAGCGTCGTCGTGGACTCTGCATGGAAACCACACCGCTCTGTTTGTGGTCGTATTATGGCAACTTCACACGCTGCATTTCCACGACTCCTAATTATATCATCCGGAGCCAAACACACGATTATTTCATAACTGGACGTGACTGAAAATCATGTTTCCTGAAACAAACTAAAACACAGAAACGCCTCCACATCATGAGACAACACGTCCAGCTCAGTGGGACCTTCCCCCTCAAACGGACTTCACACCTTGAACAAGAGGGAAACAATCTTTTCATATTGTGACTTATTCATTTAGAATTGTGTGCAAATTCAAAATGTATAAAAACAAACGACATTTAAAAACTGTATTAGCACTAAACTGAGGCTGATGGGAACGTCATTAAGTCTGCAAAGGATTGGACAATTTAAAATGTTGACCTGAAGGTGGCGCTACGTGAAAAGTCAGAGGATCAGCAGAGATATAACAGTTGATCCTCTGGGAATCATGAACGTCCCTGAAGGTCCAGATGTTTCTGATGGTGTTAATGTTTCATATGAATTTGACACTGGAGGAAGGATGAGGGATCAGAGATGATCCTCTGGGGACAATGAATATTCAGAGGAAATGAGCTGGTAGTCAAGATGTTCATATGAATGTGATTAAATGTATTATATATGACATAACACACTGAGGTCGTATTTACAGCATGATGTGATTGTTTTCATATTCATGTTCCTGTGATGAAATCCTGGTCGTGGCGGCAGCGAGCAGCAGCAGCCCCCCCCCAGCGTTGGTATGTAAACAGTGACAGTTACTCAGCGGGTGATCCACAGTTTCCAGAGCGCCTCGCCACCAGGGGCGTCTGAGCTGATGAGTAATAAACGTGTCAGTAAGGCTGTTGGTTCTCTCAGGCAGCAGGTCGACCTGCGCAGGTCGTTGTTTATAGTCTGGGTCTGATGGGGGGGGGGTCACAGGGCGGGTGGAGTGCGACCCTGAATGGAGGCGTCATTAAGTGTGTTGAGTTCCACTGTACAGCCGCTCGCTCGCTCGCTGGAGGCTGGTGTGCATCGCTCTCTCAACCTGTCAATAATTATGTTTAAGTTGGAAGGAAAAAGTGACGGGTTGTTCCTGGACGAGGAGCGAATCATCTCCCTGAAGGGCGGAGCCAGTGAGGCTCGTGTCTCCTGATTGGCTGCAGGCTGCCCAGATGAGATGATTCAGCTCTGTTGATGAAGAGGCGACAGCAGGGAGTGGGCGGGCAGCGAGGACCAGGAGCGTTTACATTACTGATCAGTTGAGGGGGAGGTTCCAGCTCTGACTGGAGGAATGAACCGAGGAGAGGACCAATGACACGTTGACCTCAGCTGTCAACACCAGCCTCAACATCCAGTCAATGTTGATCAGCGACATCACATCAGAGCTGGGACCGACCAGTTCAGTCTGATACTGGAAACATTTGATTCTCTTAACTTGGACATATACGTCTACGTGTCCACAGTGATTCTGACAACTGTCCCCTGACTCCTCTGGCGTCTCAGTCCGTTTGAACAGTTACAACCCGAGACACTTTCACACTCTGAGACACGAGGACGGGAGCAGCACACTCAACGCTTTTCTTCTGTGGACATTTATTAGAAGCGTCACGTCATTGGAGGCCGAGCCAAGCAGCCCGGCCTCCCTGCAGCCGACTCCAGAGCCACGTTTGAACTTGTCTCCGTATCCACACTGGCCTCATTCATCTACGCTCTAATTACTTTGACCTTTGAGAGTTTTCCTCTTCAAAATAAAGGCTGAAACCCTGGAGGAGTCAGGTTGTATGTCTGGTATCTCAGCTCCGTCCCCTCAACCGGCTCCACAGTTTGTCTTCACCTGTGTTCAGGCCCAACATGTGTTGTCATGGACGGATGAAGCAGCAGTGACCTGGATTTGTGAACAGGTCAAAGGATTCAAAGGAGCTTTGAGATAAAATCTGTGGTGATTTGTTGCAGAAATAAAACAGATGAATTTAAAATGTAACTTTCAAATGGGACAAAAACAACCTCGTCTGCAGACGAAGTCAGCGCCAATCGTCTCGTCTCATTCTGACCAATCAGGTGACTGAGAGGCTTTTACACATTCCATCGTTATGATGATGGAAAATAAACTAAAACCATTCTTCTAACCTTGTCCCTTCAAAACGACTTCAATTTTTCTTTCCCTTATTCCAAACATGGCAGCGAGCCGGCAGCCTCTCTCTGGTTCTGCGCCCTGGAGCTCGGAGGTATCGTGCGCTCTGCCCAGTCGTGAGCTCACTTCTTATTTACTCGCCCCCCCAGCCTCTCCGATGGGACGTCTGGGTATGAAGGCCAGGTGAGGAGGTGAACTCACAGCACAGGGGCCATTTCAGGCCCCGTCACAGCAGACGTCAGGGAACGAGTCTGAAGTGCGAGAGATTAACACTCGCTCAGAAACATGTTAACGGGCGACAGTCGTGGATGGTGGAGTTGCCACCAGTCGTTACTGAGGCTGCGGTGAATCCAGTGGGGATATAATGAGACGCATTTGTTTGAGTTTAAAAGGAACAGTCTATTAAAAACAGAGCTCGTAAATACTCCCATGTCCACACCTCCTGACAAACACAGGCCAGGTCTGACAGAAGATAATAAGCAGTAGTGGAGTCGGTTTTTAATAACGTGACCTCCCTCGCCTCCGGTTTTTCCACAGCCACAGAAACCTGCTCACGGCCTCAGACATCTCAAACTGAGGAGGAGGAGGAATGTTCAATACGTCCAGAAACGACTTAAGAAGAAGACACGTCTCCACAGGAACATACATGTGTATCACATGACATATAGAAGGTAATGCAGTACAAGTGCTCCTAATGTGGTTTGACAGTTTCAATGTTTTTAATTCTGTTGAAGGAGGTGGTTCCTGATTAGCAGCAGATTTAACAGCGAGTTCAGACAAACACATTAGATTCAACCAACGCTTCCATCTTCAGAAAAGAGACGTAAACATGAGAGATTCCACCTGTGTGCATTTCAGTGAACGAGCACGAGGATAGCAAGTTAGCACAGGTTAGCATTATCAATGACTTTGACTTGAATCAGTGATGAAATGTAAACTTCTCATGTTGTGTTTATTGAAGGTTCAGTGCTCGTTCTCTCTGTGGGACACGTTCCGTCTGAGACAAACTGAGGTGAAATCTCTCACGTCTTCATGTTCGGTAGCTGCTCTCGTGTTTATAACAGTTTCAGTGGCTCGTTAGACTCTGAGTTTATAATAAAGTTTAAATGATGGCGAGGTCGATGTTTACAGAACAACTTCACAGCTCCTGACAGAGTCTATATTTATCCAGACCTCACAAACATCTGGACGAGCTGCAGCAGCTGTAAACCTACAGTAGGTGCTTCTGTGCAGCCTCCACTTATTAGCTCTTGTCTTGTTCCTGAGGTTTGGATCGAGTTACTCCACCGCACAGTAAAAAGAGAGGAGGAGTAGTCGTGTCGAGCGTCTCCCTCTGGTCTGAAAATCCCCTGGCAGGCGGCGGTCTGGTGGCCGACACGTCTGCTTCGGTGCAGGACGTCTTCGTCTCATAAAACACAAACAACACGCCACAATCAGAATCACACTGAGCTCCAGTAAAAACCCTGAAGCCACGAGACGGGTTAGTCACCTCAGAGCCGCCGTGACCTGAACAGACCTTAGGTTTAACTGAGATGATCCGATTAAACTCCACTTCAGGGACAGTTAATCTAATCTGATCTTAACGAGGAAACTTTCAAACAGAAAAAAGGAAACTTTGACCAAAGATCAATAACTTTGAATCAGAACTTAATAATTCACCTTCACTAACCAGTCGAGTGTCAGGACACATAATGATGTCACAGCGACCTTTGCCCTATGGGAAATAAAATTCATTCTTGAGTAAAAAACGTGACCATGACCTTTGACCTCTAAACACTCAAATCAGTTCATCTTTGAGTCGAACATTTGAGGAAAAACTAATTCTCTTGACGTCATGAATGAGAATCCACAAAGTGAAGAAAAAGCTTGGTCACTGATGAAGAGTGATGAAGAGTCTGAGCCCCTCAGCTCGTCCTGTGAATCTGAATCAAAGTGGACGATCCCATCAAGGGCCTGAGGTCTGACATCCAACCAACCGTCCGTCAACCAAACAAGTCCCGAGGCCTTAATCAGAAAGTTCATAACATAACAAATCCAAATAATTCAAACACCTCCACTGTGGGAACCTGTCAAACCCTCGTTCATGTTTCTGTGATTGTTAATTCTTTGCCTCTGAAACTACAATGAGACGACTCTGAATCTGATCTACAGACAATCTCTTCACCAGACAGAAGTTTTTAAAGAATCTGTTTCCTGCCGACTACAAAATAAAAACACTTCAATCCAGCTGTGATTTCACAGAAGCTGTAAATGTGCTCGTTTGCTCGAGGTTCTGAAGTGGCTGAGCTGAATCTCATTTAAATAAAAAGCATCTATAAAGGCTCAATGAAACGTGGGAAATGAGAAATCTGTGTGGCCTCAGCTCGTCTGTCGCTGCCACTTTACTGTCTCGTCTGTGAGCGTTTCAGAACGATACGTCTACTCGTCTTCTTCAGAGGTGGAGGAGAGACGCGATGAAGAGGAGGAGCAGCAGGAGGATGTGGGTGATAAAACTTTACTTGTGTCTTCGTTACAGGAGTCGTCGTTCCAGATGCTTGAAGTTAATTGAAACCGGAGGTGGTTTGTAATCGAGAACATGTTCTACAGAAAATAAAGAATTTCAATCCGTCCGGAAACAAACCAGACTCAGAGAAAACGACCTCAGATGGATTTAAAACCAGAGTTTATCTCCAATGTTCAGCAGGAAACGTTAAAATATGAAGAATTCTGAGCAGGTTCAGGAAGCAGAGGATCATGGGTAATGTCCTGCGTTCAGTCAGTGACCAGGACTCTGATTGTTGGACGTTATTATTTGATGTTTTAATGTGATTCGTTCTGTGTTTTCTTCGTGAGGATTTCGAAGCTCTGCGTTATAAATAAATCTGATATTAAACTCTACACTTTTCTCCAGAAATCAACATTGACCTGAACGAGTCTCTGTTTTTACACAGATTTATTTCATCATGTGTTTTTTTACCCCCACGGACACTGTGATGGTGTTTCCATCTGTGTCGGAGCCATTTACAGGATCCACTTGTTGGTTTTTTATTTTGTGGGGTTTGTTCCTGTGGAGTCGATGAGAGGAGAAATATTCAGACGGACAAAAGCTCAGAAATAAAAAACTGTGTCAGCTCGACGCCAGTGAGAAAAAATCTGCTCAGCGTTTTCTCAGTAAGTGTAAATGACATGTTTAAAGTATCAACTCCTTTAACCTAACTCCCTTGTTCATACCAATTGACTTGAGAGGAGAAGAAAATGCAATTTGGCCTCGGCCGCTCGCGTTTCTTTTTTCCCCTATTTGGGCGTCGCTATGGAAACAGAGCTTTGTTGACGGGGCGTGTTGACAGGCGGCCTCTCGAGCCAAATACAGAGAAATCCCCACAACGCCTCATGAGAGCAATGCATGCAGGGAAAATCCTGCAAAAAAATCCTTCTCTCAGGGAGAAGTAGAGTTTCTGCAGCTTCAGAAAATAAAACAAGTCTTTGTCATCAGGTGATTTGTATCTGAATAAAGTTTTAAAGTTGAATAATGTGTTATGTTTACCTCCCATCCTTCTTTGTTCACTCCTTTCCTCCTTCTCTTCTTCCTCCTTGTTTCCTCTCTTTATTCATCTCCTCCCCTTGTTTCCTTTACTCTCACCTACTGATTATTTATATCGAATTTTTCTTCTTTTTCGTTCCATCTCCCAAATGTTCCTGTCTTTATCTTTCCTTGATTTCTTTCTTTCCTCTTTTTGTTTAATTTTTTATTCCTTTCCTTTTTTCGTTCTTCAATTTCCGTTCCTTCAACCTCTCCATTTATTCCTTCCTCTCCTTCCTTTTATTTCCTCACCATTCCATACTTTTATTTGTATTATTATTCCTTCTTTGCTTTCCTCATCAGATTCCTCTGTGGAGATCGAGAGTTCCTCTCCCATCCGTCCGTCCAAGGAGAGGTTTGAGTCACCAGCGTCCTGGTGAGTGATGAGGTTTAAAAATGGCGGCTTCCTTCCTGGTTGATCAAGAATGAGGTCGGGTTCGGGTGGTGACATCATCGTGCCTGCAGCAGGGGGCCGTTGAGCTCAGGTGAGGTTGATCCACAGCTCTGACTCCGCAGCCTCCGGCCTCGACGCTCAGAGAAATCTTGACTTCCACTCAGGAAACAATTTGTCTCATTTCTTTCTTCACTGGCGAGCTCGATCCTCCAGGACGGTAATGGAAGTTCTGTGTCAGGTTTTCTCCAAACATTGATTCCACGAAGAAAAGAGCTTAGAGAGGATTTACTGATGCTCCGTCCTTTTTCCCTCCTCGCTCCGTCGGCCACAAGATGATCTGGATAATTCTCTGTTAACACACGGACATGAGGCTCAGAGGAGCTCAGCTGCAGGACCGTTGAGTTTGTCATCGTGTGTTTCTGATCAGTACGATCGTCTGCAGGCCACAGACGCTGCTTGCATTCAATCAAACAGGCTGTCAGGATTGACAGCTGAGACTGACTCCTGATTGGTTTGATTGTGCTTTTATGGGCGGGACATCGGTACAGAAGCTCCAGCCCCTGAACGCTAAGATTCTGAAAAAACTTTAAAAGTGCAAGATGGCTGCTTCATTATTGTACATCCATCTTAATATACAGTCACAGATCATCTCTTTATACATGTATATATATATATATAAATATATAAAGTCAGTTTAATGTTATTATATAACAGAACAGCTTCATATTCAGAGACTCTGTGGATCCCAGTCAGCTGACGTCCATTAGTTTTAAGTTTTTACGACGTTGTACAGTTTTCTGTTCAGCAGGTTTCCTTCGTATGGGTCAGTGCCGTTTGCAGAAAATGAAGTGCAGGTCGTGTCAGCGCTGTGTTTCTCATAATGGTAATACCATGCTGTGTGCGGCGTGTAATCGATACACAAGTGCAGTTACACATTTCCTTGTTGTGACTCTGTGGTTGTAAATTGTTTTTAAACGTCTTGAGGACGGCCAGTGAAAGAGCTGAAGGAACGCTCTGGAAGAAAGAGGAGGAAGGAAGCTTGTTCAGCGTTTCTCCATATGTCCCTCCCCGACACCGGAGACGGAGTGGGAGTCGTTAGGTGAAGAGAGGAGGGCACTGATGGTTCAAACAGCCACAAAGTAGAAGAACCCGCTGCAGGTATTTAACTCACATCACAATAAAGGGTAAATCCAGACTTTCCACTGGAGTCTTACAGTTCTCACAGTGTTCACCTTCATGAGGTTCCAGTGATTAGCTCTTGTTTCAGTTTGACCTCCAGAAGAAGATGTTGGTCAGTGTCACCTGGTGGTTCACTTGTTGTCTCCGCTTGTTCCTGGACGAGTTGTTGTTCTTTCCTGCAGCGTGAAAAGAGTTTGTCTTCAGCGCTGCATTTTTATTTGAAGTGTTAGGGCGGAGCAGAGGGACTGAAGAAGAGAACCTGTGTGTCAGGTGTTGTATTGATGGACATGAACAGCAGACGTTGGTGGATCTGGACAAATTCATAAACTCTGACATGTTTAGAGAACTGACTTTGATTTGGTGCAACTTGACTGAGTTTAAGGCATTTAGGTTTCTGCACTGACATCACTGCTGCCTCTCATGTCATGCGTGTGTCTGGTGTGTTCAGAAGATGCATATGTACGATAGTTTTTATTTCCACTGTGATCTGAAAGTTCTAACAGTCTGAGCTCTGTGTGCCCTCTAATGGAATATTCCAGTAACATTCATGATACACAGCAAGTATGTGAACGATTACGCTCATGGTGCTTCTGGTCGTCTACACAAGCATGTGGCTCAACAGGAAGTACGTCTGCAGACGACAGTTGGACATCTTGGTCTGTGCTCGACTGAACGACATTCTACATCAGATCTTATTAATACCACAGCGACCTGCAGATCTGTGGCAGTTAATAAGTCAGTGAGAAGTTTCCTCTGTGAACTCCAGTGTGAGTTTTTCTGTTCCTATCACATTCCTGCTCGAACTGTTACATCAGACAAAAACACCAGAACCACGTTTCCTCTTTCGGGACTCAGCAGTGATCTGTTATCTCTAATGATTTTAATAAAGCTAGGTAGCTGGGTGAAGAGAGCCCCCCCCGGACCTCGTAGGTTTGAGCTACGCCCAGAATGTTTACGACGTCTCGCTCCGCCCCTGGAAACGGACGCCAACACCCAGAGGAGAATCACCCTGAAAGTGCAGGTCTCTGGTTTTCCTCTGCGCTCGGATGGAAAGATGCTTCCATTCCCTGCAGGCCGGTGCAGATGTGCAGCTCGGCTGCAGTATTGATTACAGCCTCCATCTGTTGTGAGTTTTCTCAGCATTTTTCTTTTTTCCCTCCGTTTTCTATTGTGAATTACTCCCTTTGTTGTGTGTTATTTTTCCCATCCATGCTCAGGCTATTTCCATGAGTCACTCAAAGTGCTCTCTGCTGCGATCCAGGCCCAGAACATTATTACAGACAGACTCATGTTTATGGTTTTCTCATCAATAAACGCTCTATTGTCTCCGGACACCGTGGGATTCACTGAGGTCCATATTTTAATGTCAGCACTAAACAGCAACGCTGCTGTTAATATTATTGTGTGGAGACATTAGTTTTCATGGTCAGATTCAAAAGTCACTTGGTTGATGTAGAGACACATGTAGAGTTGATCAGATCAGAGGGTTTAAAGTCCCCGCGGTCGACCTCATTCTCACAGTCGTAACTCAAATGTCAAATATGAACAAAACACACATTTTTAGATTCAGCGTGACTTCCTGAGGACGGCGTCCTCTCTGAAAACTGTTCCCTTCAGTATCACAGTGATCCAGTGGCAGTTGTCTGTTTGTGAATGAACATATTTGAATATTTGAAGCCCGATCATGGATCAGTGACATATGTGACGTTAGAAGAACAAGTCGGACACGGACGAGGCTCCGTCCATCTGTCGTAGTAGAAACCAGCAGTAGAATGTGATGTCATCAGCGTATGAAGTGGATCTCAGTCCTTCAGCTGTGAGTCAGCTCAACAGACATTTCTCCAAATCACTCAAATACGCGTCAGTAAACGTTCTGTGACAGTTTTCTCTTTAGTTCATATGTTTTCACTACGTTACATGACCACATCTATACAGCGCCGTACATGACCACACGCAGATTAATGTTGCACTTTCAAATCTGTGCAGATTATAGAAACACTTTTTCCACAGCTCGACTTCGTGGGAAGTAAAAATCACCACAGAGAAGTTTGATGTTTTTAAATGTATGACAAAGACGGAGGGAACGACCCACTGGGGACACATTTATCTGGAGGAGAAGTCGGTGGCTCTGAACTGTTTATCTTCTGGTGTCAGATGTTAAACAGACGAATATGTCGGTTCACGCACTGTGGTCCAACACACATTCCCTCTGACCACATATTAGACCGTCGCTGCTCCCTCGACTCCGGATCTCAGTCTGGCTGTCAGATGATGATCCTGCATGGAGGACGGGGGGGGGGGGGTGCTGGTCGGTGGGTGGATCTGGTGGAGGAGCCTCGGAGCTCAGCCAGCTGATGAAAAAAACCCGTCTGCTTTAGGTTTAAGAAGCATTTTCTCATAATGACTTTGTCTCGCCATGCAGAGCTGGAGGCTCTGGGGGCGGGGGGTGGCAGAGGAAGGTGGGTGGGCATCTCCGCACAGCCTGATACCAAAGTGGCAGGAAAACGCCCTGAGACGAGGTCCGTCCTGCTCTGAGTGCACGATCTGGCTCCTCGGCTGTAAAAGTCATAGTTTCAAAAGGACCTTTGGCAGCGACTTGAAATCCAAAGCCACTTTTCCCTTTTCTAAGGAGACATGCTAAAAATAAAAACGGGCCTTTTTAAAGAGTGTGGCTTTTAATGGCAGCATGTAAAAATCTGCTATGTGTTAACAGCTTCACTGAGGCAAACCAAAAGACCAAAAGACATGCCTTCGTGCCCTCAGAACAAATTGGGATGGCAAATGACGAAGCAGGAGACTCTCTCTCTCTCTCTGTCTCTCTTTCTCTTCTTTGTTTGCTCAGGAGGGTGAAGGTGGAGGTGACGCCCTGAGAAACGACAACTAATCAAAAGCCTCTTTGAAATATAAAAGACAAAAAAAGTCGAATGTACAAACAACCCTGACGTTACAAAGTACACACAAACATAAAAGAGATGTTCTCGTGTTGAATCTGTTGATGCAGAGTTAATAACGTGGATATTAGAATGAATGTGGTTCAAACGTTCATGGAACAGATCCTGGTCTCCAGTTCAGATCCTGACACGACTGAACCTGCTCACTAACTCATTTATCAATCAGTCATTTCTGTTTTGTTTTCCCGTCAAAAGAAAAATCTTGATGGCAGTGAGAGACTGAACGTGAACGCCACAGGGCCTCAAACAAACAAACAGAAATCTGTTCAGGACGTCGTGGGCGCATCAGAGTCCAGGATGAGGAGGACTCAGGTCCGTCTCCAGGCTGTGAGACAATCAGGGAAGGTGAGGTTCATAAATCTGGATCAAAGTGAAGCCATCTGGGACTTTAACAGGCGTGTTGACATGTTCAGCACCGCGGAGGTCCCCCCCCCCCATTACACCTCCTCACTCCCCCCGCTGGGTCTGATAGTTAACGACTGTTCAGCTTGAAGCTGCAGCTCCGACTGAGACGTCAGAATAAATGTGTCTCTGCAGCTCAGAGAGAAACACGAGAGACGAAGAGACGGAGAGACGAAGCTCAGGAAGGACTTTAAATCTGATGACATCATCATCAGGAGACACATCGACCAATCGCATCTCAAACTTCTGCCACTTTACTATGAAACATTAGCATATCGATCTGTGACTGCATTTAACTGTGAATTCTGGAGGGAACCGCTGTGATCGTCAGCTGCTCAGGAGGTGTTCTGTCATCTCTGCAGGGAATTCTGGGATATTTGACCCCCTTGAAGGCCTGATTGGATCAGGCCCTGAGGTCTGTTCTGTTGTGGTTTGAGCTGTTCAAAGCCTCGCTCTGTGCTCAGCTCGGAGGAATGCCCATTACCTTGCGGTTGCGTGTCTTTCTCCGAGCTGCTCGACTCCTGCCGAGCGGCTGCAGCCAGGTATCCCATCAGCCACCACAGTGGGTGCAGGCCGGTGGGAAAGCGCAGCGCTGCGTCTCGTAGTGACACTTTCCTGTGTGGGCCTCTGCAGCTGCAGGGCTTCCACTGTGACTGACGCACAGTGAAGTATTTCAGTGCTTCTGTGAGCACAGAGGAATCTGTGGGCTCTATTTTTAATGTGCTCCGGTCTAAACATTCAGCTCCTTCACTCTTTCCTCTCGGCTCAAACAATGCGTAAGAAACGTAAGAGCTTTGTTTGGTTTGTGGCCTCCGGAGCCCCGTGTGGCGAGCATCATGTTATTTCCGGAGCTGGAATGTGTATGAGTGGATATTTTGGACGTGTCACGCTGAGCGGGCCGTCTGCCCCTGCCCACGCCTTCAGCAGGGATGCAGGCGGCGTCTCGTTTGATGTTGCGTCTGACAGCCGCCGTGATGCAACCATCGCTGCAGAAGGGTGCGTCCTCTCCGACCCACCAGCTGACGCACTTCGCTGGGAAACTCCTTCCAAGTTCCCAGAGCTGTGGGTCTGCTGGGCCGGGCCTGGACGGCTGCCACGACCGTGTGAGTCCTGCTTCTCTGTGGTCAACGGGATTACAAACCGCAAACGTATGTTTATAGGTTTTTTCCTTCATTTTTTTTTTTATAAAATCACAGTTTGTTGAGTTCAAGACTGAAGTTCTGCATCAAGTCAGCGAGAAAAAAAGCACGAATAAATAAAAGTTTGAGTCAAAGCAGATACACAAAGAAAAACTTCAATATGTGCAGCAACATATGCGGAGGTCACGTCGGGGACAAGAGGGAAAACAGATTCAAACAGAAAGCCTGTATGGAAGCTACAGTCTGCCTCAAAGACGTGCACTGGTGGTAATTTAGAAATCGCCAAAGTGTTTGAAGAACAGTTTGTTAATCTTATCATCATTGTCGCTCCGTCTTTATTACTTAACTTCTTTATTTATTGCCTCACTTACTCAGTTTTTTTACTCATCGCTGTGACTTCCTGAATCTTGAGTCTTTGTGATCTGGAGCATAATTCAGCTTGAATAGATTTGAAGATCTGAAATCATTTCATATTTCAGAATGTTCACATTTTACGAGAATGTGAATGTGACTTTTTTTGAAATATAGTTTTGACGACACAAAATGAAAAGTACAAAATGTCTATATACAGATTTTTATAACGTTGAAATATGTGGAAATTTAAAAATCATTTCTTGATTGGGATCAACTGTTAAAAGGTTTTCTGTTTTATTATTTCAATGATTTATATTTATATTTATTTTTCTGCCAGACTTTGTCTTCCATATCCAAGTCCTGACCTTTGGTGACATCACTGCAGCTGAACGTTAATGTTTAAAAACCCACAGCGCTGCGTCGAGTGCAAAGAACCATTTACATGTTGAATAATTGATGTTTGTGGGATGAAGTCACGTGTAATAAGACGACTGTACATTTCACGACTCTGAGGATCTCTGTGGGTTTGAATGGAATTCAGTCCTGTGGGTTCTCATGTCATCATCGCCAGGTTCTCCACTAAGTAGACAAAACATTTTAAGTCCAATTAGTCTCCTCGTGGTCGTAAAAGAAAACGAGACACGGCCACACCTCATACTGAAATACAAAGTGAGGCTCTGAGAACAACAGCTCGTTAAAAACAACAGGAAGAAACACTCGTGTTCTGTTTAAAATGACTGTGACCTTTGACCTCCAGAGTCTATGGATGGACAGATGCCCTAAACACATAATGCTCTGGCCACTGATATGAAAAAAGACCATTACATCTACAGGGTGCATCCTCTGAGGAGCAGGAATGAGGTTTCTGTCTCTTGTCTCATTCACGTGTTAGTTTTCTGTATTTCCCTGCAGATCTTTAGAAACTGTTCTAGTGGGAAGCTCCAGGCGAGGCTTCAGCTTCTGAAGCAGGTTATCTGCACAGTGAAATAACTTGTAATTTAAGGATACGTCCTAATCCTTTGCCTCTGCGTCGGTGCCAGGAGAGCGTATAAATCCCTTTCCTGGTATCAGAGCCACTGATTGATCCACAGATCATCGTTCATCATTCCCTTCGCTCTGTGTTCCTGTTCCATGTTCCAGCTGTGGCTCAGATTCAAAAGGTTTTAGGCTTTGTTCGCTTTTAAAATATTCCAGACACAGAAGGACTCAAACCTTCCAAGCATAAATATCATGGGAACATTTTCCAGAACGACCTCCACATCTGCTCGATGTCCGACTTCACAAATTGACCAAAGACAGAAGCAGCACTGGGGGAATTTCTGATTGTTGTTCCACAGAAACAAACTCACAACACAAAGAAGTTTTAAATGTCAAACGTTTGAAAGTTTTCTCCTCAGTTAGTTGCAGGAGGAGCTGAGGTTTGTTCTGGATTAAGTTGGATTAGGTCTTTGTTCCAGTGGGATTATCTCATGTTCAGGGTTTTATCCGAACATGTTCATCTGAGTTTGACAGAAACTGTCTCTCACCTGGTTTTGTCTTCTGATCCTTTCAGTAAAGGGAAAATCCAAAGTTGTTTTATGTCGATATTGGTTGAATCATTTTAAACCTCCAGGGCGAAAACAGCCGAATGTTGTTGTTTGGGACATCGGAGCCACGGAGGTCAGTCCGGATGAGAAAGATCAGATTTGGTGCAGATTGAGTTATGAGAGGTTCAAACTCTCCTTGAGTTTAAATCAGCAGAAGCTTCTCTTCTCTGAACAAACGTCAATCTTTGACTTTTTCACATCTGGTTTCATCGGTGCTGCGTTCAGACCTGCACAGATGTTAGAGTTATGATCTGAGTCTGAGCTTCTTCCTGCTGATCTGATGAGACTCATCAGATCTTATTAAAACAACATAATGAACAGACTGTGACCTCTGAGACCTGGAACCACCATCACACAACAACTATAATATCAACTGAGAATGTTCCACTTATAATAACAGATCTTATTCGTGGTGGAGAACTTGTAAAATATAAATCATGAATCTCAGAATTCTCTTTGTCGTTCATCTGTTTCTCTTCCACTTCTTCATGTCTTTCCAAATGTTTTCCTGTCTTCTTTTAAATCTTATCCCTTTGGTTTCTGTCACTTTCTCTATCTTCTTCAGATCTATTTCATTATTTCCGTGAATCTTTTCTTCTTCGTCTGTTTCTTCTTTCTTGAGTCAAATATTCACATTTCATTGCTCAGATTCTTCTTCCTCTCCGACCACAGTATTTTGCTGCTGTTAATCCTTTTATTGAGTTGAAGGACGAGTTCCTTTTCTGCACCAAACCCAGCACTCGCTTTGTTTTTATAGGGCTTGTTAATAAAGCTTTAGTGATTCAGGGTCTGTTGAAACCGCCTCGCTCGTCCTTCAGAGATCAGACGTTTAGGTATAGTGAGGCTCTGTTTGGATTTTTCTGAGAAGAGTGCGGTCAGGGGAATTCACCATGACTCATCTGATGAAGTGTAGCAGCTTCAGCAGAGACTTTATCAATATTTTCTTTGCATCTGCAGTTTGGTGATTGTCGGAGTGTGTTTGTGTGAAAACACGGAGCGGTGAGACGTTAGTTTAGACACATTGTTTAGACTCTCATTAAACTCACTGGGAGTTTCCACACGATCCCTCAGTGTCATCAGACCGACTTCAGGCCAAGAAGATGATGTAGTGAAATCCTGGATCCTGTCACTGCTCCAACACACTCACATTATGCACTCACTCTGAAAAACCATGAACTCGGTTTTCTTTTCCTGCGTAGACGGCATCAGAATCATACAGACGAAAAAGAATCCTTTTTTAATTTAACGTTCTGAGACCACAAGTGGAATTATGCTTCTGTAAGACATGTAAATATCGGTGAGAAGGGGCTGATGGGTAACCGCACCTCACCAAGTGTGAGACCAGAACAATATGGAAGCTGATTGGTTGATCTAGTTTCTGTTGGACGAGCATCCTTCGTACAATCAGCGAGTTTCCGACCAAATGTGTTGAAAATGTTTTGTAAAATCTGCAAAAGAAAATGTAAATTTTTGAGCTTTTCTATTCACTGCGAGAAAAGCTCGACGTTTCAGGCAGCGACGCAGCCACCGGCCAATCAAATCACATTTATGCAAATACACATCCTGTCTGACGTCAAAGGAGAGATTGATTATTGATTATTGATGATTGATTGATTATTTTACTCACTTGGCTCGGCCTCTAGAAACCAAGCCTGGAGCTGGTGACTGATGTCGCTCTGAGGGAGAAGCTGATTGGTTGTTGTGCTTCTGAATCAGGCTGAATGTGTAAGTGATTATCCTCATTTCCTTTCTTTTCTTAAAAATCTTTTATATTTGTTCAGACAGAGTCAGTGGACCAGTGAAAGAAGCTTCAATATTCACTGATCCAGTTTCAATGGTAACAATAGACTGAGAGAAAACGTTCACACAAGATGAGTCAGAGACCACACAGAGAGCAAACGCATCACACACACAATCACACGTTCATAAACTGTAATTCAGGACAATCCGTCTCAGCTGGAGACTGGTTCAGGATCAGATTTAATTATCAAAGTGTCGCCGTTTGATCCCAAAGACGAGACTCGAGTCCAGAATGAGTTTCTCTGGCAGAGCGAACGGGACGCTCTCTTTGGAGCTCTATAGCTCCGAACACACAGAGAAAAACTGCTGACTCATCATCCGATCCTCCAAATATGGTCACTACTAGTTTCAAAAAACCAAGATGGCGCCGAAGAAAATGTCAAACCGAAGCCTCAGATGAGCAGCTCACAAACAAACGGGTGTCGTCACGGTGGCGGTTGATACTTGGTGTGAAAGGACGCAGCTGATTGTGAACAAGTTAAATCTATTATTGCCTTTTTAAAAGAGGAGAGTTATGAATCTGGTGGTTACCAGAACGACTCCTGGTCAACACCATGAAAACAGATTCTCAGCTCTGCTCTGAGTTGATGTATCGTAGTTGTAGAAAAACAGTTTTTTCCTCCACCGTTGGCTCCATCAGAGCTTTAATAAGAATTTACACCAGAACACACACACACACACAGTAAATTACTCCTCCCAGCAGGCCGAGCAGCCAGAGTACAGATGTAGGCCTAATTATAGCGAGTCCTCCTGAAAGAAACTAATCCTCCCCAGTCCTGGAGAGCGTTCAGTCCTGGAGGAGGCTCCTCGACTCATCAGCCTGTAAATCAGCGCTGCATTGGCTCCAGCCCCACTTCCTGCCCCCGCGGCGGGGCCTCACACTCTCTGAATCACCGTGAATCCCGAGGATTGAAGCCGCGGGGAGGCCAGGTATATTTGCTTATCCTGCACTGTCGGACACTCTGGAATCTGTGCAGCCTTTTTTGGGGGGGGGGGGAGTATTTGGAGCCTTTTGAATCGTAGATGTGTAAAAACTTCCAGCACTGACAGTCGAGATGAAGAGTGTGAAACGTGGCTGCAGCCTCCAGGAACTTTAGAGACGACAAAGACGATTACACGATACATCCAGAAATACTGAGTTTTTGATTTGGTGGAAAGAAAAGAGGCTGATAGTGAGTTATTTAATTTACCATTTCCTGGCTTTAGTAAGAAACCACTGTGATGTAAATAATATGCTATAGATGGACCACATGAGGGTCTCAATCATCCCCCTGGTGGCTGGCTGCAGTATAAACCCCTCCTCCTCCATGTTAGCAGATGGGACATGGAAAGTAGACGTTGAATAAAGATGGTTTCTGTCATTTCAGGTTGTTCTAAGTACAAGCACGATGTAAAATATGCTCCAACATAAAACAGAATACATTTAAACAGTCTGAAGCTAATGTCCAACACCTGACGGATGTTTGGTTTGAGTCAGTGGTAAAACTGTCAAAATGGACGTAGAGTCCAAGTCCGAAAAAGAAAACCAATGCTGAAGCGCCTGAAACTGTTATTCTCTGGAGTGACCAGTTGAGGGCGACTCCACCGGCAGCGTTGGAGACAGATATTTTGGCTCGGACACGTCATTCATCTTTATTTAGAGTCTGTTCGGTGCTAAGAGCCGTAACACTGAGTCAGGTCAGACTAGTCTCCTCGTCTTGGTCAAAGAGTCATGACCTGGAGACACTCGCATCATTGTGATGTCATCGCTGAGATCATATGTGTTGTTGGACGTGTCTCCGTCAGTTTCAGTGTTTCCACCAGATGTTGAAGCTGCTGCAGGATTTGTACTGAACTTAATTTCCTGGTAAATCAGACCTATGTCCACTTCCTGTCCATGTGCCATAATAATTCATCTGAGCTTCTGATGGGAAAGTTCAGGCTGAAAAACCTCAGACTTGGATTCAGATCAAGAACAACTCAACCTCCTTCAGCATGTGTCAGAGCAGTCGATGATAGTTTGAGATACGATCTACGCTCTCTCCTGTCCATCACCAGTGAGAACATAAACCTGGGCAGGTCATAATCACTCTGGCTTCATACCTGCACGTCAGAGTCCATGAAATCGTCTGTTCTGTCCTCGTCAAAGCGGAGCGGACACACCCCGAAATCAAACTCCTCTGAGGGTAATTGCTGAGCTGTCAGGTGAAAGTGTTTGATGTTCAGGGGAGCGTTTGTTTCGCTGAACATCGTCATTGTTCCCGGCCGAGCCGCGGAGCAGACCGTAATGACAGGGAGGCCGAAGCATCCTGCAGGCGCACGTTCACTATTTATGATGTTTAGAACAATTAAATTAAAGCAGACGACAGAGAGGTGGATTCAACGGGCACAGTGCATGTGATGAAATCTGTTTATGGTGCTTTGAGCGCAGCGTAGGGAGGGGTATGACTTCAGAGCTGGGCGGGACATCGACATAGGTGGTTGCTTTGGGCACAGAATGTCGGGGGGGGCACCGCAAGAGCTCTAATAACATTTGATCACTGTGGTTAAAGTGACAATATCAACATTTACAGCGTTTCAATTACAGTAATGAAGATTCAGCTTCATCTCAGCTGTCAGTCACCAGCTGACGGAGCAACTCTCACATGTGTCATCGTCTGGACCCAGACATTCACCCTCTGACTCACCTCTAGGGTCACCTCGACCCGTGACGTCTCCCCGGAGGTCCCTCAGATTCTTCTTTCAGCTGATTTTAGCCTGTGGCGGATATTTCTGCTCCATGACCTCCTCTGCCTCTGAGCACCAGCATCTATTGTTGCAGTGGATGTGAATGTGGGGGAGACCTCGGTGAAGTGAAGCTGGAAAAACACATGAAGAGACGAGTAAATGACTGTGTGTGTGTGTGTGTGTGTTGAAGGCAGCTCTGGCAGCAGCAGCTTCTCTTTCCTGACACGGAGGCTTTTTATGACCTCTGTCATTTTGGTCTGCGGCCGTGTGCCTGTGGTCAGTCACTGTCTTCCTCTACTTCTCCTCCATAATTCTCCACTTAAAGGATCGACAGGCAGAAACATAAAAACTACAAACTGTGTTTTTATGGCAGGAAACCAAATCTTAAATTATCGAGTTTCACAGTGACAGAGAAGCTGAAAACTGTGACGGGACGATGAAAATAGTTACAGTCGAGGTTTCACAGTCATTTTTAGAAACAGCATGAACTGTGATGAAGACGTGGAGTCAGACGTCAAGAGAAGAAGCATCGGACTCAGGACTCGTCCACACCTGGTTTGTTTCAGAGCTTCAGACTCGTCAGTTCAGTCTGAAGCTGAACATCAGGTGTGAACGATTCCTCAGACCAGAAGAGGAGTTCTGGGTCTGGATCAAACTGAACCACGGTTCTGTTGGTTCACAGTGAAAACACTTTGTTGGTTGATGATTCCAGTCTCAAGTGAACTTCACCTTCCTCCTGAACAGATGTTGTGTTCTGAAGTCTGTTTGTTTATAGAAACGCAGGACGATGTGTCTGCTGGTAGAATCTTTGTGTTCTTCAGTGATCAGACAGAGTCTCAGTTTTTACCCAACACACTCACATTCATCCAGAGCTGCAGTGTCGTAAAGACCCCCCCCCTGCAGAAAAACCTGCACACAGGTATGTACCACATGAAAGTAACTTCTTTACTGCTAACAGGATAATTAAAGCTCGCCCTGAGGCCTCGCCTTCCACAGCAGCGTGTGCACATGCACACACACACCAGCTGCAGCCGGCAGACACCAACACATTTTTACAAGAGGAAACGGCGTGAAGCGCGAGCACAACGGCTCTGTGTGGTCTGAACGCATCTCACACCCCCCGTACCTGTCCACCCCCACCGACCAATCCCAGCCCAGAATTCCCCCTGCATGTTGTAATACGTGTTGTGGGTGTCTGCCTTCAAACATGGGACCAGATTTACTCTTTGATTTGTCAAGGAATCAAAAATCATTTAGACTCGTCCAGTGAAAATCAGAGAGTCGCGGTTTCATACGTCACAGACCTGAAGAAGTAAGAGGAGCCAGCTGAAGCAATTATTTTACTAAGGTGCCAAGTCAGAGCTGGTGACCAGGACCAAGGTTTATCTACAGTTAGCACATTATTAGCTTAAGCAAGTCACAGCTTCTTTTTCCTCTTGTTTGTATTGAGTCACATCTGGTTGCCGTTGTGTTTAAGATACCGGATATTGGCACATCGGTTTTTCTGAAAACTTAGACATCAGGCTTTAAAAACACATGTTGAACCCATGTTGACTCTTCAGCATCAATCAGCTGGACTCCTGACCTGCAGCGTTACAGGAGGTCAGCGACGAGGTGCAGACTCAGAGGTGTGGGCAGACAGTGGTGACAGACCATCAGGTCCAGAGCCCCCCCTCACATGAAACAGGAGCTGGAGGAGAAATCCAAGACGGATGCTGGACCCCCCTCCTCCTCCTCCAACTCCTCTTCCTCTCTGAGTTGGCAGAAGTAATTCATCATCCCGGCTGTGAAGGTGTTAGAGAGAAAGAGGACTCCTCCTCTGCAGCTTCATTCAAAATGAACTAAAACAGGAAAACGCTGCCCAGAAACCCCGTGGATCTACAGAGTATTTTCACTTTCACTGACAACTGCGAAGTTTGAGCCGTTTAAGTGATTTAAAACAATTGAAATATTAAGTAAACTCAAAATGTGGGTTGAATTTAAATATATATGTCAAATAAAAATCACCCAAACCCCACAAACTAACTAATGTCGTGTTGAATTTTAGTTTTTTTAATGTTAAAAAAACAAATCTTACGTCAGAGATGAAACTGAAACATCACAAGTTTAAAATCTCTGGATTTTACAGAAGTGTCTTTGTTTTTTTGAAGGAGGAGAAAGATTTACAGATTATTAACGTCTCAGACTGAAAAATACTCAAAAACGTTTAGAATTAGGACCTGGAAAGTGTTTGTGTTCATCTCAGTGACTCGAACAATCAGCTTAAACACAAGGAGCGTTCAGGTGTTCAGAGCACAGCTGTGCAGCCTGGAAGACATTTTTATGTCTCTGACTTCAAACGTTAAACAGCCTGTTACACATGTTCAAGTCCCCCTCCCCCTCCTCCAGTGTGTCTGTGTGATTTTTATTTACTCCCTCAGTTAATGTCCGAGCATTAACTCAGTGCAGAGGGGGTGTATTTTATTCTGAAAATCTTCCAGTGGACTGTAAACTCTGGCAGACGAGACCTCACCTATTTTACTTTGTGGAGTCATGAGAAGAAACATTTCCTCCTGAATGTGCCGGTAAATTCAGAATCAGTGTGATGGACGAGTGTTTGTATCGGAGAAAATACCTCGCCTCAGATTGAGCGTGTCTTAAAATAACTGCATGCCGAGGGAGCGTCAATTAATTTTTCCACACCACCACTGAACAAAACTTTCCAAGAATTATGTAATTTCATCTGAAGAAGGGACTCACCCTCACCCCTGCACAACGCCCCCTTATGGAGAACAATACAAAGTGCAGGCAGAGATTTAGATCTCTCTCTTTATGAAACAAGAATCAATGAATTCATCTGTAAACAAACCACACACCTGACCTATGTGAATGTATTTACACACACACACACGTACACACAGGTAAAAGCCCCCCCCGCAGCAGCAGGAGATTGTCCGGGTCCGACTGGTTCACAACAACAGGACTTGTGAGGAACGAGGGGTGGAGCCTGTAGAATAGCAGGAGGGGGACATGACGTGCACTTGGTGCTGGTGTCATCATCATAACGACCAGAATCATGTTCATGCTTCAGGACACACAACATAGATATCATGCTAGCTGCCAATGCTAAAGACAAGGAAATAAAGTCTACAACCAGATGTACACCAAGTTCACCAGCTGACCCCGTGTGAGTCCAGCGTCAGACTTTATCTGAGCGGACGAGGAGCCAGCAGACACACAAACACTCTGAGGTTCATGTTGACAATCAGTGGCAGGGGATGACGGGAGCTCAGGTTTGCTCTGGTTCCGCTGAAGTCTGGAGTAAGTGATAAAGAGTGTGAGGTTTAAAACTGTAGAACGTGGACGTTACTGACGCGTCCGTCCATCTTCACTCTCTGGTTCATGAATCAACTCTGACACGAGGCCACAGACCTAAACATCTCATAATAATCTTGTAAATATTCAGAGGAGAAGTCGGATCTGAACTCAGCGTCTCTTCGCTCTGTGATTTCTTTAATATTTGATATTTGGCTGCAGCTCGTTCAGCAGCAGAGAAACTGATTTATCAGCATAAGTCATGTAAAATGAGATGCATGTTGTCGCCACCTCTCCTCAGAGTGTTGACCTGTGTGTACCTGTGTTGTTAAGTGTACGGTGGGGGTCTTATATAAGCCGTCCTGATGAACAGGAAAAGCTCGCCGCTCTCTGACTGATTATGTTGCTCTAACTTGTACAAATATTTGGAGGCTGATTATTTTGGAAGTGCAGTTTTTTTTCTCTCACCTGAAGTTGGATAAATACAGCGAGGAGGACCTGTCCGTCTCCACTGTGACGGAGGGGAGGGGGGCTGCAGCGCCGCCGGTGGGCCAGGTGAGACGAGCGGAGGCTGACGGAGACCAGAGGGCGTTTGGCTCGGAGCTCAGAGGGTCACGGAAACTTCTGGAAGTCGTCTGAGGAGGGGGAGGATGGAGGGGGAGGAGGGGTGAGTCAGAGAGGCCACACACACAACATATAACATAAAACCAGCCTTTTCTACTCATGTTCTATTTTTATCTTACTTGTATTTATACTTTTATTTTTCATTCGATTCAATTATATTTGAAATACTATTCATGTTTTACACTGTGTTTTTATATCCTAACATTTAAGACTAAATTTATTTAACAGTAAGTGAATATAAAGTATTTTTATGTACATACATATATATATATAGTATTTTACATCACGCTAGATATAGTTTCAAATATTCTTGTTTGTTGTTGTTGGCTTCCATCACATTTACACACATTGCAGCCATGTTGGGAATCGAACCACTGACTTTCTGGTTAGTGGATGACCCACTGTATCTCCTGAGTCATGCTCCTAAATTTAAAATAGAAACACACTGAGTTCTGCTGCAGCAGATTAGACGTGATCCGGTGAATGATCTGACTCACTGACTCAGACGCTTCACGTCTGGTCTCCGTCTGTGACCATGTGAAGGTATTTCCTGTAGAAACTGGTCTGAAGGTCAGAATCACAACACGCTAACGACTCGTCCATCACGTCTCTTTAAAACATCTGTGTGAGCACATGACTCAAAACATCCGTTTAGCTTCTTTTATTTCTCCATTTTATAATTTGATTTGAAAGTTTTCTTTCTGCTCCTGATTAAATATACGACCAGTTTTTCTTTTGCTTCTTTGGTCAAAGTTTGTCTCATATTTGTTCATCTTTCTCGTTTGTATTCACACCAGCAGCTGTGATTCTTTCCACTTCACCTCAGAAGAACAGAGTGGAGCAGGTTTCTATCAGAGCCGAGGTGTTTTCTACTCGTCACAGTCCAGGAGGTGGAGTGAAAGTAGGTCTGAGCTGGTTTCTCTTCTCCCTGTGCTTCACCTACTTTCTGAGCCCCACAGTTGGACACAATAACGTCTCTGTTGTGAGGGGTAATTATTTGGAAAATGGCTGGTGACCACACCTCGGCCTCCTCCAACAGCCCCATTAAATGTGACGTGGGCGAGCGGAGCGCAGGAATAATGGCCTGTGTGGTTCACAGTGGGACCTTTAACCAGAGGATGTCACTCCACATTTTACCCCCATTAACACATTACTGACACGTGTACACTCATGTGTGTTCACCCGTGTGCGTGTGTGTGTGTGTGCAGCGTGGGATGATCCCAATCGACTCGGAGAACAGCGGCAGTTTCCCTTCCCGATGGCGACTCATTACATAACTGCTAAATGAAGAAAGTGGCTGAGGGAAATTGAGATTTATTTCAGCGGTGGAGTGGGCTGTGTGTTTTGGACCACAGGGTTATTTTCTAAACATGACGGGAGCATGTTGGTCAGGAGGAGGTGAACAGCGGGCTTTTGTGGCCGGCCGCGGGGCTAAGTGTGTTTAGACTTGTGGTTTTAAAAAGAGGACGGGGGCCTTCAATGAGACGGAGACGATGAAATGGAGCGAACAATACGAGCAGACCTGCTGCTGCACAGTCCTGCACCGACACTTCACTGATGCTTTCATTGATTTACTGCTGGGATCTGCAACATTAAACCTCCACTCACTGAAGTCAAGGTCCTGCAGCTACAACACAGTATTATCACTATTTACAAGATACAAAGCACTTTGATTCATCCTGAATCTTACTGTTTCAAATACTTTACAAAGTCTTGAATTCATCAAAACTAACTGAGCTGTGTCACAAATTAGTGCATTGGAAAGTAATTAGTTACTGAAGAAAGTAACTTATTACTGCAAAAATAAAGCAGCTATAGATTATCTTATAGCTGTTAGCTCATTTATCTGTTAGCTTCATATCTTAGTGTTAACATTAGCTGTTAGCTCATTTATCTGTTAGCTTCATATATTGGTGTTAACATTAGCTGTTAGCTCATTTATCTGTTAGCTTCATATATTGGTGTTAACATTAGCTGTTAGCTCATTTATCTGTTACCTTCGTATATTGGTGTTAACATTAGCTGTTAGCTCATTTATCTGTTAGCTTCATATCTTAGTGTTAACATTAGCTGTTAGCTCATTTATCTGTTAGCTTCATATATTGGTGTTAACATTAGCTGTTAGCTCATTTATCTGTTAGCTTCATATATTGGTGTTAACATTAGCTGTTAGCTCATTTATCTGTTAGCTTCATATATAAGTGTTAACATTAGCTGTTAGCTCATTTATCTGTTAGCTTCATATATTAGTGTTAACATTAGCTGTTAGCTCATTTATCTGTTAGCTTCATATATTGGTGTTAACATTAGCTGTTAGCTCATTTATCTGTTAGCTTCATATATTGGTGTTAACATTAGCTGTTAGCTCATTTATCTGTTAGCTTCATATATTGGTGTAAACCATAGACTGTATATATCTGTATTATGTGTTTCCATTAGCCATATAGAGCTAGCATTAGCTGTGTAAGTGTTTCCATTAGCCATATAGAGCTAGCATTAGCTGTGTAAGTGTTTCCATTAGCCATATAGAGCTAGCATTAGCTGTATTGTGGATGAAGACGTTCTACTTGTTCTTGTTTCTCTGATAAACTTGATTTTATTATTTGATGTGAACTCACCAGTTTAGTGAGGACCTCACTGTCGGCCATCTTGACTGTGGGCTGACTGTCGTCCTCACAGAAGATAAAATGAATGAATGAATTAAAAGTGATGATTTGAGTGCTCAGGGCGGCTGCAGCAGAGACGTGGGTCGTCATCACAGACACAATGTGATGAGTGTGGAGCCGTGAGCGTAGCGAGCAGGAATGCTAACAGACCCAGTGACAGCAGGAAGAGGAAACAGGGGCTCAGGCCAAAGGTTCTTCTGTTTGGGTTCCAGACGCCGGGTTTGAGAACGTCTGAGGAACTGAGAGCAGAGTTTGGCAGACGACTGATGATTGCAGACTCTCTGGTCCAGAAGTGACCACATGTTGATGTTGAGGCAGACGTTTGGTTGTGAAGTGAAATCTGGGATTCTCCTTGACAGAGATAAACAGAAGACATTTTCTTTTCTTCTTCTACTGAGTCGTTGGACTCAAACCTCAGAAAACTGAGTTACCCATCACCCCGGTGGCCGTTCAGTGAACTGCAGGCAGCTTCCTTCACAATCGTGGACGGTTTGTAAAGATGTGACTTGTTCCAGAGGACAGAGGTCTCACGTCAGCTTCACTTTCCAGACCCGGAGTCTACGTCCATCTTTAAAGTCTGTTCATGTTTGAGTCTGAATCGTCCACCGGTGTCACAATAAAAGAATAAAAGCCAGAGGAAACAGAGTTCGTTAATCAACCCTGACGAACATGAAACATGAGGAATGAAGAACGTGGCAGCTTCAGACTGTGTGTGTGTGTGTGTGTGTGTGTGTGTGTGTGTGTGTGTGTGTGTGTGTTCTTGGTAGTGATTATACTGTTGTGTTTGTGTGAAACAAAGTGACGCCTGCTCAGAAGCAGCAGGAGAAACTTCTCCATCGTCAACTTGTCAAACAGAATTTAAACAAACTGTGACGCAGACTTCATAACATTATTTTATAACAGGATCTGTAAAGTTCAACTTAAAGGTTTATTTACCTGCGTCTGACATATTTTATCTGCCAGAGGACAGAATGATTTTTAACCACGACCTGGACGTTCAGATATCAGTCTCGTGTTTTGTCATCGTGTCACGTCACCCAGCCTCTGTGTTGTTGTTCATAAGGCCAACTGTTGCCAAAAGCCAGAGTTAGAGCTGCCGATCAGCTGCTGGGACGTTAAAGTGAAGCCGAGTCTGAGCGGCAGCCGCACTGAAAAGGTCATTACGTCAGGTGAGGAAAACGCTTCTCAGAGCGGCCCGAGGGGACGACTGTTCCCATGACAACGTCACGTCCACATGTTCCACCTGACAGACCAAAAATATCACCACCGTGTTCAACCTACAGTCGAGTCTCCTGTCGACTCAGTTTGAAAATGTTTCCTCATCACAGGCTAGTGTTACACATTTTAGTTTTCCAATGATTCCAAACTGCCATTAAATGAGGTTGATTCTTGTTGCTGCAGTATCGAGGTTCTGCAGATACAACTGGTCAACCAATCAGGAGTCAGTGTCAGCTGTCAATCATCACGTCTCCGCCTGTTTTTATATCATCAATAACTGATTCAAACCAAACTGATGAGAAACACTTGAACAAACATCAGAGATGAGAACGAGCTGAAACGACAGAAACTTCTTTACAAACATTTATTTAACGTCTACTTTGAGTTTTTAGTTTGGTCCAGACACCAGGGGGCGATCCAGATCATTTGGCTTTTCAGAGCAGTGATGTCGACTTTCTTTGTTTACAGATTATGGTTCATATTTGCTTCCCTCACATCCGTCCTTCCTAATCTTTCTTATCCTTTATCTCGTCTCTGTCTTTCTGTCCTTTTCCTTCACATCTAATCTGAAGTCACAGAAATCTCCTGAATCTGGACAAACATCACTTTCCCTCCTCCTGCAGCGTCTCCAACATCTGCTGAAGAGCGATAAACAAATCTGCGAGCGTCTCGTGGCTGGAGAATTTTCCGGTTGGTGCGGTTCATTCAGCTTCTTTTCCACAGAATCAGTTTATTTGGAAAAGACTCATCAGGAAGTGAGAGTCCAAACAAAATCCAGTGATTGTAAATCTGAACACGGCTCCGTCCGTCCGGCAGGTCTGTGGCTACCTGCCTCCTCAAAGCTCTCACACTCACAGGAAGGTGTGTCGCCCTTTATTATGCCACCCAGAAGACACACACACACACACACACACACACACACACACAGATTCATCCAGCAGCAGAACAACGAGTCCAAACTGTCTCAGTCATAAAGAGAAGAATGAGGAGGAGGCCTGTAAACCACACAACCGAACTATTGTCAGAATTTCCCGACGCAGCGACTTGACGACAGATCAGTTTTCATTCAGGTGATAAAATCCAACCATAGACTGTAAATAAAGACCAACAATATGACAGCGTCTGTTTTTTATGTGAATACTTTACATAGTTTTCTGTCTCTTCAACCGTTCTGTCCTCAGCAGCCACTGTAGACGTTCCCGTCTCGCCTCGTTAAACACTTCAAACATCCAGCAACAGACCCGGGAGCAGCAGGAACAAACACATTCCTCCTCACTAACTTTTCTATTTTTAGGTTTTAAAGTCAGGAGACGTCGAGGTACGGGGTCATCGCTCCCACCCCCCCACAGCTGCCCAGATGTGTTTCCCATCCTTGGTCCAAACAGACGACTGCACCAGATCCTGTTTTCTATTTAAAGGAACGTGTCCTCACCTCACTCACCTGTTTGTTTGACCGCGGCCCCTCAGGACCAGACCACGTTTAAAAGAAGTCCCGGAGAAACGTCTTCAAACTAAAGCCATTCAAATGTTCAAACACGTGTTCATCACATGGTTCCTCAGTGACGGACACGCAACGCAGACGTGTGACCTTCAGCAGGAAAATAAATGTCAGCGAATATCACATGGTTTGTATTGTTAATAAAGTTGTGTTGAATCCAGAGACAGTTTATGAAAACAGAGGTAGACAGAAAACGAAGCCGGTGAGGAAGTGTCTGAAACCTGTCTTCTGTGCAGTGACCAGCAGGAGGCGACTCCACAGGTAGTTTCTATAGAAGTGGATACCACAGTGTGATTGACAGCCAGTACCGTCCAATGGGTGCAGGTGGGCGTGTCCTTTGAAAAACCAAGATGGCGCTGAACACAATGTCAAAGTGAGGCTTCAGGACAGCAGCTGACAAACCGACAGGTGACGTCACCGTTCGAGATGAAAGTCGTAAACTTTACTCACTTCTGAAGAAAAGTCGAATAAAAACTGACGAGAAGCAAAAATCTGACGTCCGAACAAGAGAAGAAGAAACACTGAGACACATGCACCCGAGCAGCAAGGAGCTTATAACGGGGTTCACCAGGTGGGAAATGCAGGGACAGGAAACAGGTGAGCAGTGGTAATTTGACTCAGAACCAGGAAGTGAAGACAGAGAAAATGCTGGTGTTGGCAAAATAAAACAGGAAGTGGATAAATGTGCCAAACTTAACACAATGTTATAAAACCAATTAGAAAATATGTTGTAAATAAGATAAATGCAAAAGAATCAAAGATGATGGAAACAGTTCATCATCTCTGATTCTGAATCTGACTAAAAACACAGAGTCTTGTAACTAAAGCTACAAAGTAAAACACCAGCAGATTAAATAAGAACTTCAATAAAAATTGAAGTCAAACTTAGTCCTCGATCTTCAGAACTTTAAACTTTTCCAGTTTTAAACAGTCAAGTTTCTGTTCAGACGTGAGCTTGTTCTTTATTCTCTCGGTTCTAAACAGATGAGAAAAGTGGTGACACATAACCAGAGATATTCTGAAGCCAGAGTTTCTGCTCGTGTTAGAAACAGTTTGATTTGTTGTGAATCAGGACACGATGATAAACAGAGAAACTAATGACTCTGATTTATATGTTTCTCTTTCTGCTCTTGTGTTTGTAGCATCTGTTCTCACGGATCTCTTCACACAAAGACGTTATGCAACCGCGCTGATGGCAGTTGGCGGAGTGCGAGCCAGTGTTGATGTTCCCGAGCGGCTCTGGGCGAAGGCAAACAGGCCGGCAGGAAGGCATTCAAAAAGATGTGGCGTTAGATAACGCTCCACCTGTCTGAGGCCAAAGCTCCTCAGGAAAGATACGAAAGCTTCTCGCTAATGAACGTTTGTTTTTACGATTTCTCTGCGGCTCTACGTCGAATCTCATTGAAGTCTGAACTGTCCTGACGCGTGGGAACGTTTCAGAGGAAGAGAAGCCGAGCGGCGGGCCTGGTCAGAAATCCTGAGCTCAGACGTGAGGTTGTGACGGGAGCGAGGCGTTGAGTTCTCATTGTCGCTGCTGAGGTCAGAGGTCAGAAACACTGAGGAAACTTTAGATAAACAAAAGTAAACAGTGACTAGTCATCCACGTTATGATCTCACAGTGAAGCTGACCTCTGACCTCTGAGACGCCATCACTGTCATCACTTTTTATTTGAACCCATTAAACATTCATCTGAAGGTTTGAGTTATGGTGAGAAACAAGGTGATGAGGTCACAGTGACCTTTGACCTCTGTCCACCACATTAACACTAATTAAAGCATTAACGAGGCACCTGCTCGTTGCCATGGTAACACGGACTTCCTGCGTACGGAGGCTCGAGGCCTCGTTTCTGACCCTCTGCTTCCTCATTACATTCAGGAAAATGCCAAAAAATGATCATTAAAAAATCTGAACCTGAATCACTTTGTTCTTATTTAAGTTAATCAATTCCTCTAGTTTTTTAATGACCTGATTGTTGTCTGTTTGTTTTCAGTTGAAGATTCTAAAGGGCAGAGGTCATGTGACATGAAGCCTGATTACAGTCGATCATCTAATCAATAACATCTCGTCAGCTCGGATCAGAAGGAGCAGCTGCTGAACGCTGTCGCTCCAGAGGGTTAAAACATGAATTTCCCACCATGTGTTGATCTCAGCGGAGCTTTAGAAATAAATGTTCTAACTCTCGCCCTGTGCTGATATATAAGATCAATAAGGAAACGCCCTGTGGGTAAACACTCGGCCCCGGCCCCTCGGCCTTCAGGGGCCCGGCCGCTCCGTCCTGACCCCTGCACCGTGAAGGTGAGCCTGTGGTGTTTGGCACTGCCGACGGAAATCAAACCCTTCCATTTATTAGTTCTCAGAGCTGGTGTTGTCTTAAGGATCAGAGATGAAGAACGAGTCGGGATTAATGCGACGAAAAGACAAACAATCGACGGCCGTGGAAGATGTAAATGCTCGGTGGAGTTTTATTTCCACGACTTCAAAGAGTCCGGCTGCAGCTGCCACTTCAACACACTCAGAACCTGCATTTCTAGTCCAGTCTCTCAGGATGAAGTCCAGTTTGGTTTGAGTCTTTGTCAGAAGACGTAACGAGAGGAAACAGAAAAATAAATGTCCCCTTTTCTTCTTCTCTTGAATTAATCTAATCTAATTTCCCCTGTTGGTGTTTCATCCCTGTTTTTTCTCTTCACTTCCTGTTAAATATTTTTTTTATTCAAATAAAATAAACTGACCACATGTCGCTGTGGCTCAGTGACACACGCCCCAGTCTACCTGTCCGGAGTCCAGTGGCACCCTGGGTAATGTAGTCATTACCGGATTGGACGGAGCCTCCTCAGTGGAACAGACGACGTGAACCTGGTTTAAAGTTCAGAAGATGTTTTCCAGTCAGTGGAATAAAATATTAAAACCGTGCAGCTCAGACAGATCTACCTGTGAACCACATCACTGCTGCTCCTGGTGTGTGACGGCTCTGCAAACCCAGTCTAAATAAACCCCTGTTACCCACAATGCCTCTGTAGCGCTCTTCTCTCTCACACTTCCTCAGTTTGTGATTTCCAAGAATGTTCTTTTCCACCTGAATATTCTCCAGGGAAAATATTCAGTCTGCAGCCGAGACATCTGCTCCAAAGATGAGACAAACAAAACTCCCTGTTTCTTCCTCAGAATCCGAACCAGCAGACAAATATAGATCCGAGGGTGTTGATCTATAAACACTTCTCAGCCAATCACATCGCCGGGTCTGTGGCTGCGAACCAGCTCAACCAATCACAATAAGCCATGAGTCGTGTCATCAGCTGTGCAGAGGAACTAGAATAAGATCAACTGAACTCACTGATGACAAAATAAAGTATGTTACATTAACCAAGACAGAAAAAACTACTTTTAACTAAACTTAATGAATTTAAGTTCAAATTAAGCTAAATGGATAAAATAAATAGATCTTAAATTTAAACTAATATACAACTTAAACATAAACTATGCAAAACTAATCTAATTAACTAACTAAACCAATATAAAGGTTAGAGTAAACCACGCTAAGCTAAATAAACCTAAAGTAATAAACCATATTCAGCTGAAGTTAAACTAAAGTAAGATAACAACATGAAACACTACGTTTATCTGTTTATCTTATCTTATCTTATCTTATGTTATCTTATCTTATCTTATCTTATCTAATCTTATCTTATCTTATCTTATCTTATCTTATCTAATCTTATCTTATCTGTTTATCTTATCTTATCTTATCTTATCTTATCTTATCTTATGTTATCTTATGTTATCTTATCTTATCTTATGTTATCTTATCTTATGTTATCTTATCTTATGTTATCTTATCTTATCTTATCTTATCTAATCTTATCTTATCTTATCTTATCTTATCTTATCTAATCTTATCTTATCTGTTTATCTTATCTTATCTTATCTTATCTTATCTTATCTTATGTTATCTTATGTTATCTTATCTTATCTTATGTTATCTTATCTTATGTTATCTTATCTTATGTTATCTTATCTTATCTTATCTTATCTTATCTAATCTTATCTAATCTTAGCAAACGTAGCATTTTATCAGTGGAAATACATGGAACCAGTTCTAGTTGAGATTAAATCTAGAATACAACCTTGAAGAACTTCAATTAAAAGTGTAAAGTACCTTCTCTAATCCAGAAACACTGTTTGAAGCTGGTTTGAAGCTGGTTTGAAGCTGGTTTAAGGGGAGAGAGTTCTGATGTGTTGAGGTTTCTTGTCCTCGGTGTATTTGGTACCTGCTCAGTCTGTGTGTGGTATTTTCAGTGACTCACTCTGACTCCCTGTGGGATCCCTCCTTCACTCCTCTTATTTTTCTTACTCTCCCTCCTGAGTTTCCATCAGAGGATGAAAGATGTCTGACATTCTTCTTCTTCTTTCTTTAAAGCGTCTGTGTGGTCCGGCCCAGAGGACGACGTCCTGTTGACGTGATCGACTGAATGGACTTTATTAAATAACGACCAGGTGACGTTAAACAGGCGATGCTCCGGGTGAGAGAACGTGTGTTGGTGGGAAACGTTTGATCAATAATCATGAAGAAATAAAGATTCAACTTCAGAGAACGTTCTTGTTTCAGTTCCGTCTGGAGCTGAGCTTCAGGTGTGAGCAGGGGTTCTGGGTCTGGATCGAACTGGACCATGGTTCCTGGTTTACAGTGAAAACACTTTGTTGGAGTGACACTGGATTAGTTCAGTTTGCTGATGAACAGGAAATGAGCTGAAAACCTCTGGACAGAGACGATCAGTCGTTTCAATCTTCTTACAGCTGGAAATAAATTCTTGAAATGTTTTTCATTCCACCTGAGGAGAAATATTTCTCACACCAGCACCAGGCCTGTTTTTAACTCCAGCTGTTTCCTCAGGCGCATTGAAAACGATGCGGACGCCTTCAGGGCCCTCTGCAGGCCGCCTGGTCGTCATGACGATGTGCGGACTCTGCAGCGAGGAGCCGTGTGGAAAAAGGAGGTAAGATGCTGGAGCATGAATACTCTGTTCAGAGGGTTTCATAATGGCTGCAGTGATTCAGAGCTAAATCCAGCTCAGAGAAGCTCCAGCTTCAGGGCGGAGCTTGTGTTCTCCTCAGTGGCATAATTTAGACGTGATGTCAGAGACCTGGAGCCTCAGAACTGACGGAGGAGAACAGAGAACACATTGATGCTGCAGGAGGAGGAGGAGGAGGAGGAGGAGGAGGTGCCAGGAGCTGCTCACAATGTGTGAATCACACACAAAGGCAACATCCTCCATCTCTAACATCTCTAACATCTCTAACATCTCTAACATCCTCCATCTCTAACATCTCTAACATCTCTAACATCCTCCATCTTTAACATCCTCCATCTTTAACATCTCTAACATCCTCCATCTCTAACATCCTCCATCTCTAACATCCTCCATCTCTAACATCCTCCATCTCTAACATCTCTAACATCTCTAACATCTCTAACATCTCTAACATCTTTAACATCTCTAACATCTCTAACATCTCTAACATCTCTAACATCCTCCATCTTTAACATCTCTAACATCCTCCATCTCTAACATCTCTAACATCTCTAACATCTCTAACATCCTCCATCTTTAACATCTCTAACATCTCTAACATCCTCCATCTCTAACATCTCTAACATCTCTAACATCCTCCATCTTTAACATCTCTAACATCTCTAACATCTCTAACATCTCTAACATCCTCCATCTTTAACATCTCTAACATCTCTAACATCTCTAACATCTCTAACATCCTCCATCTCTAACATCTCTAACATCTCAAACATCTCTAACATCCTCCATCTTTAACATCCTCCATCTCTAACATCTCTAACATCTCTAACATCTCTAACATCCTCCATCTTTAACATCCTCCATCTCTAACATCTCTAACATCTCTAACATCCTCCATCTTTAACATCCTCCATCTTTAACATCTCTAACATCCTCCATCTCTAACATCTCTAACATCTCTAACATCCTCCATCTCTAATATCTCTAACATCTCTAACATCTCTAACATCTCTAACATCCTCCATCTCTAACATCTCTAACATCTCTAACATCCTCCATCTCTAACATCTCTAACATCTCTAACATCCTCCATCTTTAACATCCTCCATCTCTAACATCTCTAACATCCTCCATCTCTAACATCTCTAACATCTCTAACATCTCAAACATCCTCCATCTCTAACATCTTTAACATCTCTAACATCCTCCATCTCTAACATCTCTAACATCTCTAACATCTCTAACATCTCTAACATCCTCCATCTCTAACATCTCTAACATCCTCCATCTCTAACATCTCTAACATCTCTAACATCTCAAACATCCTCCATCTCTAACATCTTTAACATCTCTAACATCCTCCATCTCTAACATCTCTAACATCTCTAACATCTCTAACAACAAGGTCAGATAAATGGAAAGGTTCAGTATTTGTGTTTCTTTGGTAGAAGTCCGTCCAATCACTGGACAGCAGCCATGTCGTCCTGCAGGTGTTCGTCTCAGCAGAATGTTTTGTCTTTGAGCGTTTCCTCGTCCGTGTCTCTGGCCTCAGATAAGCTGCTGCCAGAGAAAGTTTCAAAGTAAAAGTAGGTCATGTGTGGACGAGAGCAGCTGCAGGTCCAACTCTCACATTCTCTGTCTGTATTTATTTTTGTCCACAGTCCTTCAGACGGTCAGCTGGCAGAGGGACATCAGGACGAGGAGGACGAGGAGGACGAGGAGGACGAGGTCAACCCTGGAGGTCAAAGGTTGGGGGGGACATCACCAGCTCCAATGACGGCATGAAACCACTGACTGTGAATAAAGATGGCCGATAAAACAGCTCCTTCAAAGTGAAGCCCAAACAGTGTGATCACATCCTGGTGGCTGCCTGCAGTACTGATCATAAACCCTGCCTCCTCCATGTTAGCAGATGGGACATGGTCCAGTGGCTGAAGCGAAGTTGTTGCTGCGTTGGTCCACGAGACCACCAGGAGGCGCACACAGCACGGGGACGTCCACTGTCTCTTCTCGTTGTCCAGCGCTACCTGAGGCTGACCACGGTTTGATATCCTGAACGCTGATCGGCTTTCGCTGCATCACATCAAGCACATTTCAAGTTCAAACATTTCTATGACGTGAACTTTTGGTGCGTTTGCATCGTCCAGCGTGAGCGAAGTGAACTTCTCGTGGATTCTGTGAAGAGCATCATCCATGAGGAGTGTGCGTCCCGTCGGTGTGAGGCAGCATGAAAGTGATAAAGGTGCAGAAGGAGAGAGGAGCTCTGCAGCGGAGGGAAAACTCTTGGCCGCGGCGCACATGAACATGAAATTGGATTATAGCAGAATAGCTTCAGCCAATATTTTTCCTTTCTGGTAAATTACCCTCAGCCGCTGCACAGTTCAACAACCAGATCTCAGATAAGGCCACAAAGTGATGTTGAACAACACGTCTCGGGAACTTGAGGCCCCGACTTTCTGATTCCTCCACAAGAGTGTCTTTGAGTCCAAACTGCATGGGAACCATTACAGAGAAACGTATACAGAGTAAATATATAGAGCGCAGTGTAAATTGTCAGCTGGCTGCAGCTCTAAGTAATCAGACGGGAACTTTGGAGCTGATGTGACCCGATACCTGTGTAATTTAGCTCTTCTTTGTGTGTAATAATCCATTTCACGGTTTATGTTTTAAGTGGAGAATTAAGTAATTCTTGCTTTCTCGCTGCACTGACTGTTTGTTCAGCAGTTCTGGGGTCAGCGCTCTGCTGCGTGTGGTCATTTTCTCCACAGTTTATAATACTGCCCGTATAAATCGCTCTTTGAAGCCTCCTTTTCCTTCCACAGAGGAACATTTCTCTGTATCCGGTTTATGAAGCAGGTCTCCGGCTCCTTTTGAACAAACTCCCCCCTTTTCTTACTCTCTCTTTTTTTGGGCTCAGGTTTGGAGCGAGATCTCTACTTGTGTCATGTAAACTTGGACATTCCCTGGGAGGTTGTCAGAGGAGGAAGAGGGAGTCAGCCTTTTCCACGAAGGCCAAGGCAAACATTTCCTTTATTGAGGAACAGTATCTGCTGATGTGAGTTCTGTTAGTTGCTCTCCTATAAAGAGCCACTGTCTGAATCAAAGACGTATTGATGCAGGAACTCAGACCGCCGGCTTGGACGGTTTCGGCCTTTTGTGCTGCTCATAATTAATCATTTCAATGCACGAGGAAAAAAAAAGGGAAAACCCCCAAAACGGAGCTGGAGCGAGTTTACGGCTGAAAGAGAGAATTCTGTTTGTGTTCACATCCAAAGCTTCCACACGCTCAACATAAGGAAATTTCACTCTTTTACAAACTTGGTTCTGATTTTGTAGTTTTGGCCTCGGTTCCGTTGGATTTGATGATATTTTACTTTCAGAGTTTATAGCTGAGATCTGAGGAAATTAACGTGATTTACGTTTTTTAAAATCCTGCAACAGGCGGCAGCACAAAGGATCATTAGCATTTAGCAGCTACAGCTCACAGGAGGCTTTGACAAGCGGCTAACAGCTAAGACTCGACATAAATAGGATATTACTGATGAATGCTAACAAGATCATTTTGTTTAATGTAGCTCAGCTGTTACTACACAATCAGTGTTAGCGTTAGCAGAAACATCAAACGTTAGCAACAGCAACCACCTGCTGCCGACAGGAAACCACGTTATAATCCTCCAAATATCCAAATCAGTTTGTATTTCTTATCATCTGTGTGTCGTGTTCTCGTGGGAAGTGAAGAATCTTCTTTACTCCTGTTATACTTAGCATGGCCACTAGAGGGGAATCAAGAGTAACATAATGAGCCTGTAGGATCTCCTGTTTGAAGATCTGTCACTCAAACGAATGGTTTTTAGTTTTTAATAGAAATAAATCTGAAATAAGTAAAGATGTGTTGAGATAAATTCTCCTTGAGCTCCTGTTTGATCGGCTGCTGAGTTATTTACGATCATTTATGTCCATGATGAGCAAAGTTTATTTGATTCGTATTTAAAGTGTTGTTCAGGCAGAATTCCAGATAAAGTCGAGGGAGTCAAGGATTTTCTGGTTCTACGTTTGTCAGGTTTCATGACGGATTCACCTGAAAACTGTTCTCAGATCTGAGGGTTGAGTCAGTGGGAACAGGGCGAAGATGTTTTAACATGAAAATCCTTCCCACCTTTAAGCGTTAGCAGAGTCTGAGCTGTGTCATCAGTTTCTGCTAAAGCTCCTCCGCTCTCAGACCTGATCGAAGCACCTGGAACCGCTTCAAGGACTCGAGGGTGGTTCTCCAACACCAATAAACACAGCGCTCTGAGGTGAGCGGTCCAAGTGTTCATCAATCTGATAGGTCCAGGCCATGTTACGCTGCGGCCCACACCCAGATCATCTCTGCCCTCTGGACTCTGTTTCTCTGGACCTGCTCATCCTCAGCGAATCGTCCAACTTGGCCTCATTTAAACAGCGAGAAGCACAAACCGCTGACATCACCGCTCATTTCCAAAACACGCTGGCAACGGCAATGTTGGAAAATTAGAGGAACTTTAATAAACAAATTGTCTCTGAGGAGCTGAGTGCAGACGCTCACCGAAGCAAGGACACGCATGTATTTACTGAGCGACTGAGCCAGGCAGCTCCGCAGCACTACAATGTGTTTATCATTACACTATTACAGGATTAAGGTTCCAGTCCAAATTTAAATGTGAGATTTTCACATGAAACCAAGCGAGTACTTAAAAGTCCTTCTGTTTGTGTTGCTTCTTGCTCAGAGGGATTTTAGAAATGCTGAGGTCATGAATCTTAATCCCCCCGAACGCTAACCCATCCACCGAAAAATCTCCCAACTGGCCCCCGACCAAACTCTTTACAGTTTCCTGAGTATTAAGAAACATATCTGATCCTCGGCTGCAGCTTCCAGCCAAAGACGTTTGTGAGACGTGATTTTAAACCAAATTTATCCATCAGTGTTTTTTTACTTTTCTTTTGTTTGTTCAATGGGACGACATCTGTTCAGACCACAGACTGTAAATAAAGATGGACGACGTGACAGAAGCTACATCATCTGGATCGCCCCCTGGTGTCTGGCTGCAGCATAGCTCATAAACCTCCATGTTAGCCCATGGGACATGGAGACTGAGAAAGAGAAGCACGGAGACAGAATCTGAATCCATCATTCATCACTTCAGAAAGTTTCAGAGGAGGAACAGGAAGAAGTTTCTCTGCCTCTGGAGAGGAAGTCTCTCTGAAACACAGACAACGTGGATTTAAAGTCACGCTCAAGTGTTTCTGCAGAAAAAGTAAAAGATGAAGATTTAAAGGAAAAAACTAATTGAATTGATTTCTTGTTGTAGCAAACTGACCCTGGATCTGCTGATGTTTATTAGACCGTGGTTCACTCCTCAGCCTCTGATTGGTTCATGGTGAAGGAAACTTTTACCTGGAATCTGTTTCGTTCTGCTCACTCATGTTTTCCTCCTGATTCAATAACGACCTCTGGAGCCATGAATGTCACAGTGAACCATAATATTATCCTCGTTATTATTAATTTATGTTAAAACCGTGTTCTTAGCGCCCCGCAGAGAGATTCTGAAGCTAGACTATGTTCTCAGTACCTGGTCCGACCTGTTCCAGACCTTCTTACTTGTGACTCATTAAAACTCAACCAAGTCAGAATGACGGAGGGTTTGTGAGCCAGGAGTAAATCCACACAAATGAGCATTTGAAGGATCATTAGAGTCAAAATACAAAAAACAATTATATTTAACTTTGTGCAACATTTATCTTCTCATTCGTCCAATCATGTAACGACGCCTCAGATTTATATTTGGACTCTTTGGGCTCTGAGCCGACCTCCTCACAGGGAGCAGGGACCTCGATCCCCGGTGTCAGTCCACAGCTCATTACAGAGCTGCAGCTCTGCGGCTAACTGAGTGTTAGCGCTCCGACTGTCATCATCCGTCACACTGAGTCGCGCTGCCTCCACTAATTCACCCGGCGGTTACTTTCCCGTCAGAAATACACGCTGTAAAAACTCTGTTGTGTTTGCCCTGAGTAAATTATACTTGTGCAGTATTCGAGCTGTGGTTAACCAGCGATGTAAAATCATTTTCTACCCAAAACCACCGAGTGTCTGAGCCTCCACCGCTCATCTCCCAGACTCTCTCCTCACACTGTAAATATGCAGAGCAGGCCCGTCGCTTTGCTTCGAGCGGGTACTCGACGCTCAGGCATGAGCTGCAGCTTCTCACATTTGCATAAGTGAGCAGGCAGCTGACTGGCCGACGCACAAGGTCCTCATCGTCTTCATCGTCTTCATCATCTTCGTCATGTGGCTGAACACGGAATCAGACAGATAGAAACCAGAGGTCCGACGGCTCCGAACAGAAGAAGAAGAAGAATATTACAAACAACACAACACAAAGTGAAACTAGTGAAATCTCAGGACGTCGATTTCATGGATTTCAGAAATGTGTTTTATTTTATGTCTTGTGTCAGAATCAATGTTAGATAATAATAATACACGCCATCCATTTGTATAATATAAATATAATAAAGATATAATAAACTTTAGATATATCTTTAATATCATCCATGTTTAACTTTTCATCTTCACATTCAGGTATTGTAATAATCTGTTTCTTAATCTTATATAATCTTGAATAATATATCATGTGATGATTCAGAGATAAATATATTTTACTCTTTGATGATTTAACATTTTCATCAGAATCAAAGTGAAAGAATAAATTAAGTTTGTCGGTCAGCGGCTCGGAGCATCACTCTGGTCCAGACTGAAGTTCATGTTCCTCAGAGGTTAAATCCCAGGTACTTTGATTCGTGGGTTTTAATATTTACTGACGGTAACGAGTCAAACCTGCAGCACCTCAACACGACCGGCGGAGTTACTGTGAGCGATGAGTCATCCTCCAGTCGCCATGACGAGGATCAGGTCGCCCTAAATGTCACGCTCCTGTTGTCCCGCGTCCGTCAGCAGCGTGGTGCGTGGGACAGAAAGGTCATCCTCAGACCACGACTCCTCGTTAACCATTAATCTACATTAAAACAACAAACAGGAAATCATCAGGAAAGGTCAGAGCGTCTGATAATTATAGAAATATGAACAATAGATGTTGAGATGGTGAATCATCGGCCTGTCGGTCAGTTAAACAACATCTCATTACTTCCATCATGTTTCCTGTGACCTGAAAGATTCATCTTCCAAAATCACTTCCTGTACGAGGGCCACACATTTTACAAACAAATGAACAATCACTTAATTGATAAACTAATTACAGATATAATCCCGACTGAGCAACCCGAGGAGACGTCACTGTTCGATTCCCACTGAGCAACCCGAGGAGACGTCACTGTTCGATTCCCACTGAGCAACCCGAGGAGACGTCACTGTTCGATTCCGACTGAACAACCTGAGGAGACGTCACTGTTCGATTCCCACTGAGCAACCCGAGGAGACGTCACTGTTCGATTCCGACTGAACAACCCGAGGAGACGTCACTGTTCAATTCCGACTGAACAACCCGAGGAGACGTCACTGTTCGATTCCGACTGAGCAACCCGAGGAGACGTCACTGTTCGATTCCGACTGAACAACCCGAGGAGACGTCACTGTTCGATTCCCACTGAGCAACCCGAGGAGACGTCACTGTTCGATTCCCACTGAGCAACCCGAGGAGACGTCACTGTTCGATTCCGACTGAACAACCTGAGGAGACGTCACTGTTCGATTCCCACTGAGCAACCCGAGGAGACGTCACTGTTCGATTCCGACTGAACAACCCGAGGAGACGTCACTGTTCAATTCCGACTGAACAACCCGAGGAGACGTCACTGTTCGATTCCGACTGAGCAACCCGAGGAGACGTCACTGTTCGATTCCGACTAAAAACCCTGAGAACCCCCCCTTCATCATAACACTGCACATTCCCACAGTAGCACTGGCAGCTATTGTCAACAGGTCGGGGGATTGGAGGTAAACCCCGCGCTCTCTGTTGTACTGCTGGTATGCGCTGACATCTGGATCAACACGCCCGTGTGGAAAGGCTGGGTGGGACCAACCCGGGCCACTGCTCGCCTCCCACGGGTCTTAAGACCAATAACAGGCTGCGGGCGGAGTGGCCGCAGGTGCACGGAGGCCTCCATCAACAAATAAGCAGATAAGACGGGATTGAAGGAAGAAGGAGGTTGGATTCCACCTGATCACCTGCAGGAGGATCTCAGCATCCGCTCTCAGCAGCGTGAACCACGTGTGGCTCTCAGGCGCTGGAGGGACGAGGCTGCGAGTCAAAGTTGACAGAGCGAATATAATCCTCGAATCACATGATTACACAAAACCTCAACTGCTCCGGCAACAGATCCAAGTTTACACATGAGGAGAATCCAGATGTTTGGTGACTGCACCTCCTGATGTGCAGTAGAAGGAGGTCGTACAAACCTCAGAGATCAAACTAACTCTGAATGGACGTTCGCATAAAGTGTTTTCCTGCCGTCGATGATCATCCGTGGGTTTTCCTCCGAGCTGCAGCCTCCTCCGTTGTTGACTCATGCAAACATCTTTTCACACCACATTTCCGTCGAGGTTAAAAATCCCCCTCAGGGTCAAATTAGCGTCCGGACCTCCCTGAGAAATAAATGCCTCATGGCGGCTTCACGGCGACTTCACAGCTAACGGAACTTCTGTGATTAACGCAGTGAGGACGTTCACATGCTGTCAGACACAACCGCACATCGGCCAATCAGAATAAACCGATCCATCACTTCCTGTCTGGAGGAGGAAGCGGTGACGACGGGTCAGAGCGGCTCTTTGTTGAGAAGTGACTTTAATGTCACTTTAATTAACGTGGTCTTTGTCTCCTGCTGCTTAACGAACCACCTGCTGGTTCATGATTATAATTAAAGATCATTCACAAGTTTCCAGATGTGCAGCTAATGTCACTTCAGCTTTATGACGAACAGTCGAGTTCAGGGTCGGACTGGAACAGGAGGAGACGAGGTCACTCACCGAACCTTTCAATGATGTCGTCTTTGTCAAGGGCCAGAAGAATCTTTTACTTTGAACTTCTACGTGACGAACTGTGATCGTGAAGTGAAATGAGTTTGTGGAAACATGTAGTTTACTTTAACATCAATCTGATTTCAGAGGGAAACGGTTCACGACCTCGTCCTGGATCCTGTCGTCAGCTCGTCTCTCATGATGTCATCACAGTGAAAGTCTTAAAAAGCTCTTTTATAGAACCTGAGCGTCTGACGCTCTGTGACAGAGTGTGTTTTGAATTAAGACTCAGTAAAACCTCCTCATTCATCCCGTCAGCTCGAGCCTGTCGCTCCCTCCAGGTTTCCTTCCTCTGAAACTCTCCTCCGCTAAATTCAGTCCACATGGTTTGTTCTCTGTGGAAATGTCAGCTGACAGGAGCAGGTTCGCTCACAGCCGCCAGACTCTGCTCTTTTCACGCGGCCTCCATTAGTGCCGCAGGGCCGAGCCGTCACGTCTGATTGGTGCAACACGACGACCTCTCAGGAGCACGCTCAGGAAATTAGACGACAATTTTCACTCGACAATCGGTCGAGTTAAACCAATAAGAAGTTAATCCTCACGTCACGTTTACAAATCTACCGGTAACGTCGTGTTAGAAACCATTTATGGTCCCGTGTATTCTGAAGAACACTCTTCACGTACTTCCAGTATTATCTGATGGTCGGACCCTCAACAGATGGTGTCAGAGGACAGAGGACAGAGGACAGAGGACACGTCCACGTGGTGTGAGACTGAAGAATCTGAAATTCTCTGTGATTGATGTTTGACTTTGACCTTAAAGAAGTGACTCCAGACGAAAGAACGTTCAGCATCAGCTCTGATCGTTAACATGAACAAATGAATCATGACCCATTTCCCTGATTCAGGCACCGGACGTCTCATCCAGACTGTAAGAGACAGATTTCAAAGATTTCAAAGATTCATTAAAGTGTGTGAAGCGTTTCTGCTTCGCTGGTCGAGCGCTCGATGAGCCTCGGGCTCCTGGTTCATCGCTGCAGCTTCACCACACCAGGAGATTTACTGGAGCTAAAGGCTCAAAGACGGACTCTGTGTTTTCTGAGCTGCTAATAGGAGACACCTTCATCACTTCCTCAGCACGTCTCCTCCTCTTCCTCACTGTCCTCCTCACACCATGTGAGAGGAATCAAGGAAATGAGACGTTGTTGTCACGTCCATGATGTCAAACATCAGTGAGGACAAATCTTTCTTTTGTTTCTGGTGAACTGTCCCTTTAAGTATATTCATATAAACTCATCATCACTTTGGTTTCAGTGATTTAACGCTGCGAGATAAAGAACTGGATTAAATAACTTTATTATCAAATAACTTCATTATTAAATAACTTTATTATCAATTAAACTTTATTATAAATAACTTTATTATAAATAACTATTATTCTGGAAAACGATTGGACGTCATGTTTGACGAGCGACTTCAACACTTTGACTCAAACATTCAATATAAAATCAATATGTGTGAGTCACTGATCAGAGGTCAGAGGTCAGAGGTCGTCAGCGTCAGAGTTCAGTGTGACCCCGGACACTTTCACACTGACAAAAGTTTGTGGACACGTGTCTCAGAAGCTCCTGAGGACAGTGACCTGTCCACCTGTGAGACGTTAACGTGAACTTTGAACTCCAGCTTCAGTGGGGGACACTTTGTCCCCCAGGACCAATAAAACGTCCCGCTGGGTTTTTCTTCTGAGGGAAGCTGAGAGCAGGCGCACGGTAAACAGAGCGCCGGCTCCTGTGTTCGTTTATATGAGGTCATCGAGCTCAGGAATCCTTGAGCAGCTGATAAAAACATTTGGGATGGATGTCGGGCCCCGGGGCCGCCTCGTCATCTGGGCTCAGTCACTGAACGCTCTCCACGGAGCCGTTTGACGGCCGGTTGGACGACTGCAGGGAAAGTGTGGGCAGACTGAGACACGCGCAGATGAGTGGCATCAAAGCCGCCGCGTGACGCTGGAAAAACCAGAGAAGAAGAACAGACAGCGGCGAGGGCGGGGGCCGTATTAATGATCCACTTTATTACTTTGTACTGTTCGAATTAAGAGCTCAGGTTTCATGAACACGCTGGAACCGTTCTTCTTCCACTCGTGGTTTCAGTCACTGTTTCATTCTGCAGCGACCCGAGGACGCAGCCGACCCGCGGACGCCGTGGAGCTGCAGACTGACGGGACTGAAGCTGCAGACATTTTGTTCAATGTTCAGTTTTCCAGTTACACTCAGATTTAAAATGTTAATAATCATTAATCAATACAAAGATCAGTGACAGTGTTGATTCTGTTGATCGTGTTTTTATTGAGGAAACATTTTATTTACACTCAGGTTCTATTCGATGTGGGGCCCCCAGGTCCTCTTTGCTCGGGGCCCCCAGGTCCTCTTTGCTCGGGGCCCCCAGGTCCTCTTTGCTCGGGGCCCCCAGGTCCTCTTTGCTCGGGGCCCCAAAGCCCCTGGAAACACTCCTGGTTTAGAGGTTGAAGCGAGGCTAACATTCCCCTCTGCTTCCAGTCTTTGTGCTAAGCTAATGGCGTGTGTTCAGGACACACACAGATGAATCTCATGTCAAACAAGGTGCAAACAACAAAACCTCATGTCGCTCATTTCAAACGTCTGACCGAACCTCTGGCGTCTCTGGACTCAGACGACCTCCTCGTCCTCGTCCCCATCAGGTGACTCATTAATCCTCTGATCCCCGCAGACATCCAGGAGCCAATCAGAGCGCAGCGGCGTCGCTGCTGTCACTGACGCCAATAAGTGAGTGTGAGGTGACAGTGAGCAGACTGATGGACTGATGACTCCGCCCACAACGCTGGTTTATACATCAGTGTCCTCATCGTCACACACACACACACACACACACAGACACACACACACACACAGACACACACACACACAGAGACACACACACACACACACACACACACACACACACACACACACACAGAGACACACACAGAGACACACACACACACACACACACACACACACAGAGACATGTTCTGATGAAGACAGATTTTATTAAAGTTGACGAGGCCTGAAGTTAAATCTCGTCTGATCGTCTGAATTGTGTGAAACCTTCTGTCTCGTCGTGTGGACGTTTTTCTTGCTGCAGGATCCTGAGCCTCTCTGCAGGTTGAACAATGACTTATTCTGCAGCCGAGTCTCCACGGATTTGTTTTCACCTGAAGCTCCACATGTGGCCGCTCCGGCTCCGTCCACTCACTGACTCTGATTACTGTAATTGGCCGTGAGGCACCGAGCGGCAGCGCCAGTGCAAAGTGCCCCCTCAGTAAAGCCATTAACCCTGTCATAACGAGCGGCGGCTAAAGTGGCTCCCAATTAGCTGCAGGAAGAAACGCAGCGCGGCCTCTTACCTCCGTGTTCGAGGAAATAAAAGCTGAGAGGACGAGGCACAAAAGAACGTCTGTAACAGGAAACTGAGCGCCACCGCCGGCCAATGAAAACACTTTGCCTCATGTCCAAATCAGAAACACATGCAGGTGGAACGAAGCACAAAGAGCCGCAATCATCAGGAGGTTCTACTTCCTGTCCGCTGGGAATACAAGCAGCTGGGGGTCCGACAGCCAATCAGCACGCAGGTAGAGCAGCACCACCAAAAAAACTATTACATGAGGTGTGTGTGTGTGTGTGTGTGTGTGTGTGTGTGTGTGTGTGTGTGTGTGTGTGTGTAGAGTGTGAGGGTGGAAATAGTTTTTTATTTTAACGTCGTTTGAGGTTTTTAAAATTGATTTTTATCTAAAAACGTTTTTATCAAACGTTTGTATTTGAATTTTGTTTATTTAAAGTTTCAGTAAACGATGAAGTGGTAAGTTTGGAACTGTTAGCGCCCTCCGGTGGTCGCACACAGTTTCAGGGGTCGACGTGCAGGTGACGTCGTGTCAAACTAAATTTAGCTGCGTGTTGATTGATGAGCGTCTCTCAGGACGTTTCCCGTCTAAAAATACTCGTCCAGGTGGCGTCGATGAGCCGCAGCGACTGGAAGAGTTTCTGTCTTTGTCTTTATTAAGGAAAAGTTCACTGAGCCGAGGTCGTCACAGCCGCTGAACTTTGACCTTCACCTGCAGGAGAACTCTTTAAAACCAACCGCAGGTGAAGTGACCACACACTGCAGACGTTTATTTAGACGGGTTTATTTTTAGTCGAGGTCAAAGGTCAGCAACATCTGTCCGAGCGGCTGGAAAACCGATGGGAGGTGAGGACAGAGCTGGGACACAAACAAACGTCCTGCAGGAGACGATGAACATCTGACCTGAGACTGTGAGACAGAGACGTCACAGATTGAATCTTCAGCGTGTTTCAGGTCACACGTCCTCTGTGTTTCCACGCCGCTGCAGCAGAGGCAAAGTATTCTGGGAAACCCCCGACTATCTGAAACACGCACCCCCCGACCCCCCCGACCCCCCCTGTAATTACTCCAATTACTTTTCCATAACAGCCTGAAACGTGTGTGTGTGTGTGGGTACAACAGTTTCCACATGAAACACTCGTTCATTCATGAGAGCGGCAGCGAGGGGAGACCCTCTGCAGACGTCACAGGTTCGACCCCCGAGCTGAAGCTGCTGGACGGCGACCACAGCGCTGGTTTCCTGATCTGTGATGGCGTCGTGCTCACTTAGTTTTTTTGGGGTGTTGCTCCCCAGAGGATGAACCTCAGGGTTTTCATGACCTTCAGTGACTTGTCCTCCAGTAAACACTTTGAGCTGCTCCTGCTCCTCAGAGGATGAACCCTTCACATTTCATGAACTCCAGTCATGTGACAGACGACACGTTATCATGAAATCAGGGAACATGTGATGACCTCGTTTGAACGACCAGGATAAATTTAGACTTTGTTTGGGGAGGGGGGGGGGGGGGGGGGGGGGGGGTCTGTCAGCGCTCCTCACTAATGATCCCCGCCCTCTCTGATCGTTATCAGCCAATCAGCTCGTCTGTTAGGAACCATCAGACGCTGAGCTGACGACAAACGAGTCGGATCTGATTTCACCTCAAACACAAAAGAAACTTTGTCATAAAAAAATGTTCGTTTAAAAAACTTTAATCTTTTGTCTTCGAACATTTGGACTCAAACACAAAAAAACTAGTTTCAAGTATCGAGACGAAACCGTTGATGTGAATCCAGAGTCACTTCAGTTTCCTCTGGTCGTTTGTTTCAGTGTTTGTTGAGTTTTCGATCAGACTTTTCATCCATCGGTTTCTACAAATGAACCAGTTCAATAAAGAGAAAGAAATGAAACATGAAAAATAATGAATATAATTATTATTGTCTTTGTTTGAGGAAGAAGAAACTTGAACTTTAGATTAAATCTCTTTTATCGATTCATCATCAGGATTTAAAAACTTTGATCCCAGTCGCCGCCTTTTTCTTCTTCTTCTTCTTCTTCCTGTAGATTTCCTCTGTTTTTCTCTGAGGAGAAACTTGCTCGTCCACTCGTCCACCCGTCCGTCTGTCCTCCAGGCTCCAGGACGCCGTGTGTTTGATCCACCCGGCTCTGGTTTCTCTCTCTGGGTGTGGAGCCGAGCGCTGAAAGCTCCTCTTCCTTGTTTTGATTGAGGAGGGTGAGGCTCCGACTCTCAGACTCAGGCTCCGGGACGCTGAGGCTCCGTCCTCTTCTGGCAACGAGTCATCGTGGGAGACGACGTGGGAACAAGACGAATGAGGAAGAGAAGGAGAGAAGAGTTTAATGATGAAGAGAAGGAGAGAAGAGTTTCATGATGAAGAAGAGAAGGAGAGAAGAGTTTAATGATGAAGAAGAGAAGAGTTTAATGATGAAGAAGAGAAAGAGAGAAGAGTTTAATGATGAAGAAGAGAAAGTGAGGAGACAAACCTCAGATTCAACTCAAACACATCTGCAGTGCAGCAGTTTGTCCTCAGGGGGGAGCTAGAGGACAGGTCACACAAAACCCTTAAAGGAAAAGGTTCATCTTCTGAGGAGCAGGAACGTCCACTTCCTGTCCCCTGTCCTTTGCCCAGTGTTGTCTCTTACGTCTCACGTCCACGTCGTTCGTGTCTCTTGTAAAAACTGAATCCTCTTGGATCCTGATGAAACGTGAGACGAAGCTTCTGTCAAATCTTTTTAGTCTGAACACAAACCGAGACTTTTGTAAACGACGCCCACGTTCTCTTCTGATTGGTTCTTATCAGTCACGTGACTCGACCAGCGTGAACACAAAGCGTCGCTAACACAACAAATTAACAAAATGAACGCAGACACAAGACTCCGTCACTTTTTTATATCCGAGACTTTTAACTGTGACACATGAGATGAATCCTGATGAATAAATCAAGCGTCCCTCGTCGTCTTTGTCTTCGTTAGCTCTGACGACCTCGTTACGTCCTCTGATTCATTGTGAAGTTATCTGTGTCTCTTTCAGGACCTACTTGGACGACGTGCAGTTTCTTTTTCTGTCTCTGTGATCTGGTTTATTTTCTCTGACCTCCAGCGTCTGTCTTCCTCTGGTTGTGGAAAATGTCCTCAACAAATTAACTCTGCAAACACGCCGCCCCAAAACGCCCAAATTGAATAATTCGTCCCAATTAGCTGAACAAACACACGTTCGCGCATGTTAATGGGATTAACGAGCTGCACTGAAGCGTCTGTTGACGTTTGTGTCCTAAAAGCAACATCCTGTCCTGTAACGAGGCCGCGCTGATTAACTCCGAGCACAGACGCTCACGTCCAGCTGAAGTCCCGCCAAAAACAGCCCGGGTGGCGTTTGAAGTGGGAGCGAGCGTCCGACAGACCTGAACAACAACACGAGGTTTCCAGGCCACCACAGAAGAAGAAGCGGGAGACAAGAGGACGATGAATTCAGTTAATTGACCTGAAATAAAAACAGCTAAATTAGTTCAACAAGAAAAATGTCTCCGATCCAGAGGTTTGTCTCCAGAACTCAGTGTCTGAGAGTAAAGACGTTCAACGGCTGTAAATAAAGATGGACGACAGCATCTCGTGCAAAAACACGCTGCACTTCCCAGAATCCTCAGAGGGACAGAGATTCCTGGATTCATGAGACACCCTCGATTGTTGTGTCTCAAAATATTACGTTTCATGGGAAATGATTCTGACTCACTGTCGCTGCGTCAGTGAGAAGTTTCTAATGAAGAACATGTCCTCTCCTCCGTCCATGTCCACCATCCAGGTGTTGGATGTTACAGAAGTGGACAGACCACAGCCTCTTCACTTTCCCGTCTTATTATCGTCCCCACCTTCTACCTCGCCCACGTCCATCAGGTCTGTCCTCCACACCGACGCCCTTCATGCTCCGTGGATCTTGAGGCTTTTCCTCTCGGGGCCGCGGAGCGTTCTTGGACCGCCGAGGATCCAAAGAGCCTCAGAACGGTAAACCTGGCAGAGGACGAGACCAGACTGTGGTCGGCCCCGAGCCCCGGAGACAGGAACTCACTCCACAGACGTGTCTGCAGGGGGCAGCAGAGGTCAACTGTAGAGTTCCACTGATCACTTTACGTCCAAATGTCTCATTGTCCATTTCAACAAAACTGTTCTGACCAAGACAACGACACAGGATTGACTCATGTGTCCACACACAGGTATTGACTTGTGTCTCTGGAACATTGACTCATTAAGACAACATGATGAAGACGCTGCAGTGATGAAGAGCGTCACTGAAATGACTAATGACGTCACAGAGTGAAGTTGCAGGTTCTCACCTTCACGTCTGAGACAACACTGACACCGTGAGGACAAACTGCGCAACTGCAGCAACTTCACAGCCCCTCAGAGGTCAAAGGTCAAACTTAGTCATCAACGTGTACATTGATCAAACCAGTTTCATTCATAAAATACATTTTAATACACGAACATTCTGACACCAATGAAAAGTTTATAAAGAATTAATATTTGTCCTGTTGAGATAAAACCAGAGAAACACTAAGTTTAACAAACTGGTTAAGATGAAAACAGTTCGTCACTCGGTCAAACATTTAATAAATTCTCACGTTTTCAATACAAACATGAAAAAGTATTAAATTGGTATTTTTGTTTTTTGACATTGATTCATTTTCTTTTGAAATAGTTTCAAACATTTACTCTGAAAGGTTTCGTCACTTCCAGCTCAGACGAGTCAAATGTTCCGTTTCTCAAACTGTGAAAAATAACAAACAAGTTTTTATTAACTTTTGTGAATGAACTTTACTCTGATGATTAAATCTGAGGAAATGAAGATGAAAATAATGAGTCAGTGAAGCAGCTGCTCGTCTTCTATAACAGAAACTTTATTATTCCCCGCACACAGTGAAAAATGTGTTTTAGAAGAAGGTGTTCGGTCTCTTGGTGGTGAAACGGGGTTTGTGTTGGCGACGCAGGACCCGGTGAGGCAGCGGGAACTTAATCTTTGAGTCCTGCAGGGGGCGACAGAGACAATAGACGTTTATGTGACGTTATAAACACACAGTGATCAATTTCAACCGTTTTTAATGATGTCGCCAGTTTCAGAACCGCCAGGTTTGAAGATGGAAGCTGGAAATCTGGAAGAGGAATCTGGCTTTTAGTTTGGCGGGTTTTTAAACCGGAGCCGACTCAAAGCTGAAGCGGTCCAGAGAGAGACCCGCCCACACTCGTTTCAACACACGACTCGTTTCAACACACCACCCGGTGACGACACTTACGTGGAACTGCTTGATGGCAGGTCTGCGACACTTGTTGGCAGCGATGACCTGAACCTTCATTATCTGGATGGAGTGGGCGCGAGCACGATGGCGAGCTCCCATATCACGATCTGAAAGACAAACACGCTCTTTAATAACTGCTCTTAGAGTGAACTTGATTTACAAACAGGATCAGAACTCGTTTAATCGATTTCACGTCGTCTGAGTTCAGAAAAACATAATTTGACTGTTTTCATGAACAAATCACCGGAGATCAGTTACAGTCACACTTCAGATCTTCCATCGATGTGTCCTCAGAGACTCTTTGACACATGAACGAGTGGAAACAAGAACACACTGAAGAGTTCACATCTGAGAACTTTGTGTTTCTGTGATTGTGAAGCAACGCGACCAGAGTTCAGATGTGGAGCCTTGGATTCACTTTCAAAGCCACGGCAGCGGCAGAGAAAGGCGACAAGGATCAGTTTCTGTGTGCACACCAGGCAACATCACACCACTGACACGATGGGATCTTTGGGTTTGGGTGCAAATGAACCAACGTGAAGACGAACACTCAAATATAAACACGCTTCATGTTTCTGTCCATGTGGATTCATTAATTCTTCTAAAGTAGAATTCACTGAGCACTTTAGTTTGACAAGTTTCATTCAAAGCTTCACTCTCATTTGGTTCATTTACTGTGTTTCACTGAGAAAAACAAGATAATTCAACATGACAGACAAATGACTTGAGACAGTTTATAAAAGAATCAACCTGTTGAGTCATTTTCTTCAGTAAAATATCTCCGTTTCTAAAACCTCCATTTGTTTCTGTTTGTCAAAACCCACAGAAAAAGAATCCACAGATTCAGTGACTGACAGAAAACTAAATGTTACAGAATCATAATAAACCTGCTGCGACAGGAACGTTCACTTTCTTATTCCAACACTTAGACCCGTTTTGTGATTTGACGTTGTTGCAATAATAATAAATATGAATCAAACCATGAGAGAAAAATAAAATCTAAGTATCACGAGACATTTCAAACAATTCTGTTCGTTTTGTGTCTGAGTTTCTCTTCTGCAGCATCTTCACATGACCTCGTGTTTCTGTCAAGTTGTGATGATGAAGTCGTTTATGTTTAACACCAGAGGTCAAAGGTCACATTTACCTACAGTTCACCTGCGACCTTTAATGAAGGAGAAGATCAAACCTCGTTCTCTGCTGCTTCGCATTTGTTTCTATGATTATTTTGGGCCAAACTATCTCACACTTTTAAACCCTGGACTCCAGATGTTGGTGTTTGTACTCACAGCACTGAGTGACGGCTCCAGATGTGGTCAGGTCTCTGTACTCTCTGTACATGTTGTGGGTTCCACTGCGAGAGTCGTAACGCAGCCAGATACCGAAGTTCTTCACCTTCAGGGGAGTTTTCTCATGAACCTGAACACAAATCAACACGGTTACATTTGATTCTTTACTGGATTTGACGTCATCACTGGACCAGAAGCACCGAGAACCTACCAGGCCACAGTAGACGGTCTCTCCAGACGCCTTCTTCATCTTCCTCAGCTGAGAGACAAAGTACCAGAAGCGGGATTTGGCCACGACATGGTTCGGGGCGAAGATCCTCATTCGGTACAGTGGGGGGGCAGGGTTCTTGGCAGAGGGCAGGAGACGCCCAATAACTTTGTATTCCCTAAGCTGAGAGCAGAACGAACAATAAACTCAAGGAACACGTCACATTAGACAGAAGCAACACGACCAGAGTTCAGATGTGGAGCCTTGGATTCACTTTCAAAGCCACGGCAGCGGCAGAGAAAGGCGACAAGGATCAGTTTCTGTGTGCACACCAGGCAACATCACACCACTGACATGATGGGATCTTTGGGTTTGGGTGCAAATGAACCAACGTGAAGACGAACACTCAAATATAAACACGCTTCATGTTTCTGTCCATGTGGATTCATCACAAATATTTCTACTCTTCCTCAAAGTGTTGCAGAGCTTTTAAAGTGAACTTCTTCTAAAGTAGAATTCACTGAGCACTTAAGTTTCATTCAAAACTTTAGCTTCACTCTAATTTAGTTCATTTACTGTGTTTGACTGAATGTGACATCAAGAGAATTTAAATTAAAACCTGTCGACAGTTGAACTCATTAGAGACGAACGTTCAATCTAGAGCTTCATGAATTAATTCTTAATTCCACTTAAAGTTATTTTGTAGTTAAATTACTTTTAATTCATTTTTCAAGTTGCAGCTTCTAAAGGTCAAATTTAAAACTTTTGTTAATAAACAAGATGATTATTTTAGAGAAAACTGAATCAAAGTCATCATCTACAATATGAATTCATATTAATTAATCATGGAAACGAGTTAGAAAATGTAAGAAACGTTCACCATCATTTCTAAAGTCCTGACGACACAATTCCACTTTGTGTAGAAAGTTAATCATGACGTATGACACTGCTTCCTCACATCACTTCAGATTCATGTATTTTTCACTGTTGAATATTAAACCTGATTAAATCAGTAAAGTTAAAATGAGTCATTTATTAATTATCCACATTAATTGACACGTGTTTGTGTAAACGTTGGCACTGAATTATTTCCCATGATCCTCAGCGCTGAGTGCGGTTCACAGATTCTTAACATTTTAACTTTTAAACTCAGAATCAACTTTTCATTAAATTCTCGTTATTCACTGATGACGTCCACACTTCACAGCCACATTAGCGGCTAACGTTAGCTTCGTGTTAGCTTCGTGTTCGCTCGTGTGTTAGCCGGCAGCGTTAGCTCGCTAGCTAACCTCAGATGTGAACTTTGAGAAGCAGCGGATCAGTTTGAATCTTAAAGACGAACTTGAATCGACATGAAACCGATTCTCCGGGTTCAGTCTGTCTCAGCTCGCCTCGTCCACATGGCTCGGAGGCCGCCATGTTGGAGCCACTAACGCAGCGGGACAAAAACGCCTAAATGTCGGTCGCCACGCGACCTTCGTGTCGCTCGGACACTGGGACAGTTGCAGGCGAGGCTCCTGGGAGCGAAGCTGCCGTCGGAGCTCGGCTGAGGACGGAGGACATGTTTGAAAGTGCAGGTTCTTACTGTTCCGGACGCCTTCATGGTTCCTCCGCTCACCGCCGCAGTCAAAGAGGGAGCTGCAGGGGGCGCACTGCGCATGTGCACGACAGACAGGAAGCTGTCATCTTCTAGACAACCTCCCGCGCTCTGATTGGCTGAGGCGGAGAATGAACACTGACGATTGGCTGGAGTTCGAGAAAGAACGTCAGGTAGAGCCAATCAGAGGAGAGAACACCTGGAGGCGGGACAAGCAGACCGGAACAGTGTATAATAATAATATACAGAATAAAGTATAATTATTATAAAATCACCACCAATATAAAGTATAAATACTGTCACATTACAATGAATATAATAATGATACACACAATAAATATAAAGTATAATTATTATAAAATCACCACCAATATAAAGTATAAATACTGTCACATTACAATAAATATAATAATGATACACACAATAAATATAAAGTATAATTATTATAAAATCACCACTAATATAAAGTATAAATACTGTCACATTACAATGAATATAATAATGATACACACAATAAATATAAAGTATAATTATTATAAAATCACCACCAATATAAAGTATAAATACTGTCACATTACAATAAATATAATAATGATACACACAATAAATATAAAGTATAATTATTATAAAATCACCACAAATATAAAGTATAAATACTGTAATATTACTATAAATATAATAATGATACACACAATAAAGTATAAACATTATACCATCGCCACAGATATAATAATTACAGAAACCATAAAGGGACAGAATCATATTATATATCCTCCATCACAACAGCTGCATTTACTTATTCCAGCCACAAGGTGGGATCAAGAGACCACTCATCTGACATTATACTGAATCACAGACTGCAGAAGAAGATTAACACTTATTTATGTGATAACTTCTTAATAAAGACTCTTCTCCAGATTAACACTTATTTATCTAACATCTTAATAAAGACTCTACTCCAGATTAACACTTATTTATGTGATAACTTCTTAATAAAGACTTCTCCAGATTAACACTTATTTATCTAACTTCTTAATAAAGACTCTTCTCCAGATTAACACTTATTTATGTGGTAACTTCTTAATAAAGACTCTTCTCCAGATTAACACTTATTTATGTGATAACATATTAATAAAGACTCTTCTCCAGATTAACACTTATTTATGTGATAACTTCTTAATAAAGACTCTTCTCCAGATTAACATTTATTTATCTAACTTCTTAATAAAGACTCTTCTCCAGATTAACACTTTTTTATCTAACTTCTTAATAAAGACTCTTCTCCAGATTAACACTTATTCATCTAACATCTTAATAAAGACTCTTCTCCAGATTAACACTTATTTATCTAACATCTTAATAAAGACTCTTCTCCAGATTAACACTTATTTATGTGATAACTTCTTAATAAAGACTCTTCTCCAGATTAACACTTATTTATGTGATAACATATTAATAAAGACTCTTCTCCAGATTAACACTTATTTATGTGATAACTTCTTAATAAAGACTCTTCTCCAGATTAACACTTATTTATGTGATAACTTCTTAATAAAGACTCTTCTCCAGATTAACACTTATTTATGTGATAACTTCTTAATAAAGACTCTTCTCCAGATTAACACTTATTTATGTGATAACTTCTTAATAAAGACTCTTCTCCAGATTAACACTTATTTATCTAACATTTTAATAAAGACTCTTCTCCAGATTAACATTTATTTATCTAACTTCTTAATAAAGACTCTTCTCCAGATTAACACTTATTCATCACGTTATCTCAGGTAAACAATGGTTCGACAGAACAACTTAGTTAAAACATAATTACAGTAACTTGCTTTAAGTTAAACCAGAGTTAATGAAATGTTTGACCATGTCCGGTGAGAGTTTCCGGAAGAACGTGATTTATCATTTAAATGAGGAATAGTTCCCTCCTCTCTTTTCTGCGCATGCGCAGATCCTCCTCCTGTCTGAGGAGGTTTCATTTTCTCCACCTGCAGATTTTTACTCTGAAACTCACCTGAGCTCGTTTCACTGTTTCCTGTTTCCTGTTTGTTTGTCTCACCTGAAGCTAAACCTCTGACACCACGTGACGCCTAGACAGGTAAACCAGTGACGTCACATCGTCACTTTGTTCGATTAACGATGTTTTATGTCTCAGTTGCGATAACCTCGTGACGTCACCATCCTTGTTCCCTCTTTAACGACGACGCAGATATGACGTCAGCATCTGACCTGGAGCAGCTCGCGGACCTTGGTGAGTTCACACAAGTTACACACAAGTTACACATGTGTTGTATGTGTGTGTGTCGTGTGTCTGGATGTGTGTGTGTCGTGTGTCTGGGTGTGTGTGTGTTGTGTGTCTGGGTGTGTGTGTGTCTGGGTGTGTGTGTGTTGTGTGTCTGGATGTGTGTGTGTTGTGTGTCTGGGTGTGTGTGTGTTGTGTGTCTGGGTGTGTGTGTGTTGTGTGTCTGGGTGTGTGTGTGTTGTGTGTCTGGGTGTGTGTGTGTCTGGGTGTGTGTGTGTTGTGTGTCTGGATGTGTGTGTGTTGTGTGTCTGGGTGTGTGTGTGTTGTGTGTCTGGATGTGTGTGTGTTGTGTGTCTGGATGTGTGTGTGTTGTGTGTGTGTGTGTGTTGTGTGTCTGGGTGAGTGTGTGTTGTGTGTTCTCCTGCTCTCAGATTGTTTCCTGTCTCTTATCAGATGATTGTGTTTATAAGAAACTTCCTTCAGAAAAACCAGCGTCTGATAATAATGTTTCTGTCTCTGAGAGTTTAAACTGGTTTATATTTAAATCTTAATGTTTAAACTGGTTTATATTTAAATCTTAATGTTTAAACTGGTTTATATTTAAATCTTAATGTTTAAACAGGTTTATATTTAAATCTTAATGTTTAAACTGGTTTATATTTAAATCTTAATGTTTAAACTGGTTTATATTTAAATCTTAATGTTTAAACTGGTTTATATTTAAATCATCATGTTTAAACTGGTTTATATTTAAATCGTAATGTTTTTCTAGATGGAATTTGATTTGAAATCAACCTGTGATTTATTTTTAATTCTTCGGAACCTCAGTTCAGATTCTTCACTCCGCTGGTTTTATTTTGTGTTTCAGTTTAAACACTTCTCGTCTGTTTCAGTCGTTTCTTTGTGTTTTTGTATTTAACGGACAGAGCTGCAGAGGGAGGAAGAGGAGGAGGAAGAGGAGGAGCAGACATGTGTCACAGACGCTCCATCGTCAGTCCTTCCTGACTCCTCCCACCCGTATTATGACGTGGCTCGACACGGCATCGTCCAGGTCTCTGGTCGGTACCGAACTTATTCAGATTTTTAGAATCCAGACTCAGATGCTCACAAACGTTTTCTGATTAAAACTTCTCAAATGTGATCGTTCGATAATTTAGCATAAAAAACATTCATATATAAATATACAGTATAAATATCTATGTATATATATATATATATATATATATATATACATACTGTATATATACTGTACAGGATCTTTGTTCTGCTGGCGTCACATCAATAAAAACCTGTTGTTCAGTTTAAATAAAGTTATTTCTAACTCGTCCGTTTTGTCTCCAGGAGACGACAACTACGGCAGGAAGTTGATCATCTTCAGCAGCTGCTGTTTGCCTCCATCGCACCAGCTGAACCATCAGCGGCTGCTCGAGTACGTCCACCATGAATCCTGCTGCACACGGGAAACACACGGGAAACACGGGAAACACACAGGAAACACACGGGAAACACACGGGAAACACACGGGAAACACGGGAAACACACAGGAAACACACGGGAAACACACGGGAAACACACGGGAAACACACAGGAAACACACAGGAAACACAAGGGAAACACACAGGAAACACACGGGAAACACACGGGAAACACACGGGAAACACACAGGAAACACACAGGAAACACAAGGGAAACACACAGGAAACACACAGGAAAGACACGGGAAACACACGGGAAACACACGGGAAACACACGGGAAACACAGGGGAAACACATGGGAAACACACGGGAAACACGGGAAACACACAGGAAACACACGGGAAACACACGGGAAACACACGGGAAACACACAGGAAACACACAGGAAACACAAGGGAAACACACAGGAAACACACAGGAAAGACACGGGAAACACACGGGAAACACACGGGAAACACACAGGAAACACACGGGAAACACAGGGGAAACACACAGGAAACACAAGGGAAACACACGGGAAACACACAGGAAACACACGGGAAACACACAGGAAACACACGGGAAACACACGGGAAACACACAGGAAAGATACGGGAAACACAGGGGAAACACACGGGAAACACACAGGAAACACACAGGAAACACACAGGAAACACACGGGAAACACACAGGAAAGATACGGGAAACACAGGGGAAACACACGGGAAACACAGGGGAAACACACAGGAAACACAAGGGAAACACAGGGGAAACACACAGGAAACACAAGGGAAACACACGGGAAACACACAGGAAACACACGGGAAACACAGGGGAAACACACAGGAAACACAAGGGAAACACACGGGAAACACACAGGAAACACACGGGAAACACACAGGAAACACAAGGGAAACACACAGGAAACACACAGGAAACACACAGGAAACACACAGGAAACACACGGGAAACACACAGGAAAGATACGGGAAACACAGGGGAAACACACAGGAAACACACGGGAAACACACAGGAAACACACAGGAAACACACGGGAAACACACAGGAAACACACGGGAAACACACAGGAAAGATACAGGAAACACACAGGAAAGATACAGGAAACACAGGGGAAACACACAGGAAACACACAGGAAACACACAGGAAACACACAGGAAACACACAGGAAACACACAGGAAACACACAGGAAACACACGGGAAACACACGGGAAACACAGGTGACGCAGAGCGACTGGTTGCTCACAACACGTCTGTGCTGCAGGTACCTGAAGTTCACGCTGGACCAGTACGTGGAGATGGACTACATCCTGGTTTATTTCCATCACGGTCTGAGGAGCAGCAACAAGCCGTCGTTGAAATGGTTACGAGAAGCGTACAACGAGTTCGACAGGAAGTAGGTCACCTCTCTGTGTGTGTGGAACCCTCCTAACCCTCCTCTAATGAAACTGCTCACGTCGTTTCAGATACAAGAAGAACCTGAAGACTCTTTACGTGGTTCATCCCACAAACTTCATCCGGATCGTCTGGAACATTTTCAAACCTCTGATCAGGTAAAAATCTTCTCGGCTGTCGAGTCTCAAACTCTCGTCTCTTCCTCAGTTTCTGCTCGTTTTGTTTCCTTCAGCCACAAGTTCGGGAAGAAGCTGACGTACGTGAACTTTCTGGACGAGCTGAGAGAACACGTGAACTTCGAGCAGCTCGTCGTCCCTGCTGACGTCCTCAGGTACGAGTCACGTGACGTGCACACAGAACGCTGAGTTCTTCATTTGAAGAAAACGTCACATTCGTTTTTCTTCTCACAGACACGATGAAAAGTTACGAGCGGCTCAGAGAGGCGGAGCCCCTCCCCCGGTGAAGAAGCCGCCGCCACGCCCCCCCCTGCCCACTCAGCAGTTTGGAGTCAGTCTTCAGTAGTGAGTCCGTTCACTGACGCTTTGATTCAAACATCACGCCACTGAGCAAAAACTAATGGATTCAACAACGTGTGTGTTCCAAGCATCAGAGAGAAGAACGGGGGGGCCACGATTCCGCCTGTGCTGCTTCAGACGGTTCGATACCTGAAGGAGAACGGTGAGACACCCACAACCACCAGAGTCTGGGGGGGGGGGGGTCATACAAATCACACAGCTGTTCATGATCTCATCACCAGGTCATGTGACATCACAGACATCTCTGTCTCTGTGTGTCATTGTCTGATTGTCTCTGTGTCTTCATGTCTCTGTCTCTTAGTCTCTCTGTGTCATCGTCTGAATGTGTCTGTCTCTTAGTCTCTCTGTGTCCGTCTCTGTGTCTCAGGTCTGAGGACAGAGGGACTCTTCAGACGCTCGGCTCGTGTTCAGCTCATTAAGGACGTTCAGAAGCTCTTTAATCTCGGTGAGTGAATCTGAAGATCTGACTTTCCTGTTTCTTTGAGTTGAATATCTTTTGTCTTTGTTTTGTGGATAAATCACAGAGTAAACTTATTGTTAAGAGTTTTATAAAGTATAAATATTCACGTGTATATATATTTGTCTCATTCTTGAAGGGAAGCCTGTGAACTTTGCTCAGTACGGTGACGTCCATGTTCCTGCTGTGATCCTGAAGACGTTCCTCAGAGAACTTCCTGAACCTGTGCTCACATTCAGAGTCTACAGCCAAGTCCAGGACATCCTCAGTGAGTCTGTCGTCTCCAGATCAGAGTCTATATTCAAATATATTCATTCATATCAATCAGTGTTTCCTCTCTCGTGGCTCAGATGTGGAGAACATCCTCCGTGTGACGAGGTGTAAACAGATTGTTGAAAGTCTTCCTGAACATAATTTCATCGTGGTGAAGTTTCTGCTGTGTTTCCTCCACATGGTGAGTCTGAATTAATCTGATATAATCTGAATTCATCTGATATAATCTGTATTATATATTATTATTATGTATTGATCAAATATCGATTCTCTAACATGAAGCTCAGCTTGTTTCTAGTTTCAGTCTCGTGTCACTAACGCGTTGTTGCACGTGTGTGATGTCATCAGTGGTTACTGGTCATGTGATGTGTGTCCGTCTGAAGGTGTTTGTGGGTAGACGATGATGTAACGTGATGTAAACGATGAAGCCCTCTGTGATTGGTCGTCTCAGGTGTCTCAGGAGAGCATCAGTAACAAGATGAGTCCGTCCAACTTGTCGTGTGTGTTCGGGGTGAACCTGGTTTGGCCTCGTCATGGTTCCATCTCCCTCACGGCTCTGACGCCCGTCAACATCTTCACCGAGCTGCTCATCGAACATTTCCACACCGTGTTCTCTTCTCGCCGTGCAGCGGGAGAAGTGACGCCCTGAAGCTGCGGGTCGGCAGCTCTGGGTCCACTGACACAAGGTTTTCTACTTTTTTTAAATCAACTGAATGAAATCTCTTCAGTATCTCAGGAGGTTTTGACCTTAAGCTTCAAGAATCTAGATTCTCCAGACGTGGACCCCTCCACTCTGACGATTGTGATTTTTCTCTGCAGCGCGGCTTTGAGCTGTTAGTTATTCACGTGTTAGCTCACCTGGTGGAGCTGCGTGTTTTTCTTACTCACCTTCTCCCACATTTCATTCTGACAACGTCCAATAAAGAATAAACCCAAAACAAACTTTAAAAAAAAGAGCGTGTGATAAATTAACGGTTCAACAGAATGAACTTGTCAGCAGCACAGAAGCTTCTGAACAAATAAAAGTGAAATAACTCTGAGTTCAGAGATGGAACCTGACGTGTTCAGAGACCAAATTCTGAGTAAAAGACAAAAACTCTCTTGAACCAAACGTTTTGTTCTTGAATTTGTTTATTAATGATTCAATTTTTTGTAAGAACTTGGTACAAAAAAGTGAGACTACTCTTTAACCATTTACCAACGTCCATCCATCAAGTTTTTAATGCATCATAAAGAAGAAAAAACTACATTGGCATATTTAAGACAAACACTTTCCTATACACACTATCCACTGGACAGTCCCCTTAGCAATGACAAAGAAAACTTCTACTTCAACAGACATTTCATTTCCATCTAAACGCCCTCGTCGTGTCAGCGCCTCCTTGTGGCTCAAATAATACAAAGAGTCAGAATGCAGAACCAGCAAACGATAGAAAACCCCAATGTTCTGTTCTCTTCTTTTTTTTGCTCCTTGGTAAAAGAATATAAAAATGTTCTACGTCTTTTTTCTTATTTGTTCAAATGTTGAGTTGTGTATTAAAATAGATCTGTTTAAGCACTGCACAGTTTCTCCCGGAGAAGATTTCTAGAAATGGATGACGAGGTTGGGTGGGGGTGGTGGGTGGTGGTGGGAGGGGCCTTTTTTAACGCTTAATTTGCAGGGGCGGGGTCTGAAGGGGGCGGCATCGACGTGACAGAGCGCTGATATGTTTTTTTTTTTACGTCACCTGGAGCGCCGGCGGCTCTCGGTGAAACTGAATATGCATCACATGACGTCCGCAGTGACAGAAGTGACAGGAGGCAGCTCCAACCGATCATGTTCTTTAAAAAGGCAAATGTCAGACGTTAGAAACGTCTCCGGGCTCCTGAGCTGCAACGATTCCACCGGCCATGGATTTCATTTGTCTCAGTCGAGTGAAGCTCTGAGTCCAACAGAGTTTAAATGAGACGTGTTTCACGTGTAGAATTGATCCTAATGTTAAAGTTTAAATGACTTTAAATCATCTGGTTCTCAAATCTTTCTTTTGTTGAACAGACAAAAGTTTCAGTTTTCAAATGTTTTACTTTACAGAGAATTGAATCTGTACTTTAGTTTAACTTTTCATTTTGGACTCGAATGAAAACAGAGTTTGACTCAGTTCGATGAAAACAAGCCGAAGAATCGTTGGTTTGAGTTTCAGATTCTTAAAGTTTCTGACGTTCACTCCGGATCGAGAGGAAGTGACTTCATTGATTTACACGCGTGTTGATGATCTGGAGCTTTTTAACGTGTATTTCTTCTTGAACATTGATGATATACTTCATGATATATTTACTTCGTTTAACTTTGAAGCTTGGGATGAACCAGGATCAGTTCAGTATCTTTGATACGTCACAGGACAAACAGGATATGATTCAATTCAAATAAAATCATCTCTTCTCTAACGTCACAAATCTCCTCTTTTCTTTAAAAGGCATTTTTCTCTGAACTATTTGTTTCTCCATGTTTGTGCATCAGCGTGTGTCAGAGAGACAGGAAATAAAAAATGGACTAAATCTACGTTCTCCACATTTGGACGGAACCTCTCTGGACCAGCAGGAAGACTAGCGAGATAAATGGAGCGAGCGAGACGTGACGGCGGCGTCCTGCTTCTCTTTGTTTTGAACCAGGACGACGTCATCCGCTCGTCCAGCGACAGTCAAAGTTGTTGCAGTTTGACAGAGTTGTCCCGTGTGTGATTGACTGGTTTCTACAAAATGACGCAAACAAAGAGAAAACCCTGGATTGAAAGGATTTGTACTTGAGGCAGTGTTCATCTGTCGCTCAACAGGCTCGTCGCTGTTCAAACGCTCGGAAACACGAGTAAAAAAAGATTCAACGGCAGAAATATAAAACAGGCAGGGAGGAGAAGAAAGCACAATGGACATTATTGATAGATGAACGACCCCAGTACAAAAACAAAGAGTTTTTGGCATATTTTCTATACTGGTTAAAGGGGGCGGGGACGAACGGATGCATCGCACGTCGACGTGTTGTGTTCGAGTGCAGCTGTGAACCAACGAAACTGGAGCTCCTGTTGGTTTTAACTGTTTGTTTCCTCAAACAAGAAAATGAGTTGATTTGTCTTCAAGATACTGAAACAAGAAAATTAGTGAAGAAAAGAAAACATTTTCACTTTTTAAGGAGAAAAAAGTTGAATTCATGAAATCATTTTTAATCTAAAGGAGACACGAAGTTTTCCAGCGTCTCCTCTCGTGTCGATGCTCAACACTGTGTCCTCAGAGCGTTCGGTCCATTATCTGTCTTTGTTCACGTCTTCGGAACGTTTTACGATCATGGACAGAGACGTCAGTTCAAAATGACCAAACTCATTCTCTTGTTTGTGTTTCGTCAGTTTTACAAACAGGGACTCGCTTCAGTTTCAGATGTTTGACAACCGAGAAAACCTGCGATGATGATATTAATAATCATAATAATAATACAACATATGTACAGTGATCCCCTTGAATACTCCAAACTTACATTTATCAACAGGCATCAGCATGAAAATACTAAAATCTCCACTAGAAATGCTAATTTCTGTAGTTTTATCTTAAATACTTTTTTCTTTGACTCTATTAATACTGAAAAAAAGTTATTCTCTGTTTTTGTTCGAAGGCTCGTTTACATACACCATGAAACATCTTCCTGAATTATTATGGCAAAAAACATTGTTCATAGGAGAATGAGAACAAACATCTACTCAGATATATCAATGTACAGTCGTTCACTTCCATCCACGCTTTGTTTTCTTCCACTACGACTAACTCTACCGTTCTCTCTCTCTATACGCAGAACAGTTATTATACCTGTGTTTAAAAAAGGGAAATATCTTTCGGAGCGCGCAGAAAAACTCCTGGTTTCCTGCGACGGCTCAGTCGTCTAACGGTTTGTAATAAATACATTAAGGCCAAGAACATGAATAAATAGAAAAGAACTTAAAAAAGAAAGAAATCTCGTAAGCACTGTAGGTGTTGGATTTAAAAAATACTTGAATCGAGTGGATCGAGGCTCAGTTTGTTTCGGCTCTCGGAGAAAAGATGTTTGAAAACCTTGAAAGAAATCACCTTCCTCGACGACCGCAGGGGGCGGGGCTAGTTGTTGACACTGTCCTGGCTGTGGGCGTGGTTCTTCGGCAGGGGTGTGGCCGACGGCCCCGGGGCGGCGGTGCTGGTGGGTTTGATCCAAGACTGGGAGAGCAAGGAGGCGGCGATGGTGGCCGTGGTCGTCATGGTGACCTGGATGAGCTGGTCGCGCTGGATCAGCCTGATAAGAGCCTTGAGGCGGTCGAGCGACGCGTGAGTGTCTCTCTGCTGATCGAGGAGCCGCTCCCTCAGGTCCTGACATTGCTGCGGAAACAACAACGTCAACTTCCTGTCTTTCACAGTCACATGACCTCAGGCGGCTGTTGTCAACTGATGTCAAATCAGCTGATCTACGACTTCGTTCTTCAGGATTCATCAGATAGAAGACGTTTCTCTGGTGTGTGTGTGTCTCAGTGTGTGTCTGTCTGTGTCAGTGTGTGTCTGTGTGTGTCTGTGTGTGTGTGTCTGTGTGTGTGTGTGTGTGTTTACCTTCAGTGTCTGGTTGAGCTCTTCGTCTTGTTCCTCCAGATGAGCGCATTCTGTCTTCAGCTCGTTGTTTCTTCTCAGGAGTCGTCGCTTCTCCTCCTGCCTCACTGCTCACACACACACACAGACACACACACACACACACACACACACACTTCATCAGAGCATGTTTAAAAGGACACACACACACTCATGTGAAGACAGACGCTCGTTCTCACCCGTCTTGTGTGTAACGTAGGACTGAACAAAGTTCTGAGGCCACGACATGTTTTCTTTGTTCAAAACCTGAGGAGCAGACGACATCATCATCATCACCTTCATCACCTTCATCACTTTCATCATCATCATCACCTTCATCATCATCATCATCATCATCACCTTCATCATCATCATCAGTTGTTTTTCTCTTTAAACTGTTTCATTGTTTAAATTAAAGAAAATCCGTGGAAACTTTAGTGGAGACAAGCTAACTGTTCCCATCTGTTTCCAGTCTTTATGCTAAGCTAAGCTAACTCTCAGTCCAACATGTTCTTTCGTCTTTTCGCAGATTTAAAACAAACGACCTCACTGACGTCAGTGTAATAAAATGCAGTACCTTCTTCTGACACTTGGGGCAGTACCAGGGGCCTCTGGGGGGGGTTCTGAGGGGCGGGTGGAGGCAGTTGGGGTGGAAGGCTCGGGGGCAGTTGTGGCAGAGCTGCAGTTCTCCGTCCTCCTTACAGATGGCACAGTGGTCGTCATGCTCCACGTCCTCCTGAGGGACGAAACACCAGAGAACCTTGAGAACCTTGAGAACCTTCAGAACCTTGAGAACCTTCAGAACCTTCAGAACCTTGAGAACTTTTAGAACCTTGAGAACCTTCAGAACCTTGAGAACCTTCAGAACCTTATTTTATGAACCGTTTGTTTCGTTTGAAATTATTCAGGAACCATCGAAGTGTTAAACGTGAAGCAGCAGTGAAATGACACAAACAAGATCTGATCGTTTTCTTTTTTCAAAGATAAAAACCTGATATTAATATAAAGTGTTTATTAAACTGAAGATTTCATGAAACTGAAACGTGTATTTTACTCTGAAAAACATTTGATTTCTTGATCATCATCAGAAGCTGAAATTTATTTTTTTACTTTTTTCAGAGTTTGTGATTAAAGAAAGTTTTTCAAAGTAAGATATTTTGATGTCATGTGACGTACCTTCCAGCAGAAATCCTCAGAGTCTGGCGTGTGAACGGAAGCAGAGCAGAGGTTAGTGGCAACACACAGGTCAAGGTTAAAGGTTAAAGGTGAAGACGAGCAGCAGGAAAACACCACAGAAGAAGAACGAGACAACAGGAAGTCCAAATCCTTTCCTATAAAAGCTGAAACTCAAGACGAGTCAACACTACTTCCTGTTTACATCACATGACCAGCGTGCGTGAATGGTCATGTGACGTGTTTTCAGGTGTGTTAGTGTGGGCGGAGCCTCAACGGAAGCAGAAGTCATTGAATTAGTTTTTATTCTCCGGACTCGTTCATTGATCTGTTTGCTGCAGCTGAAGCAGAGTGTTTTCTTTCTAACTTCGAAAACATGAAACATGTATGAAAGTTAGAAAATGTTTTCTTTGTCATTAATAAGTTTTTAATTGAATCAAAGTATAATTGTGTTTGTAACGGTTCTGAACGAAGTGTTTTACCTCGTGCTGACAGGAAGAGGGAGCTGTTCAGGTAATGTGACGCCAGACGTTTCCGCTGCAGAGAAACAAAAACACATGAATTTAAATGTGATCAGTTTAAAGCGTGTAACTTGTTTCCACGATGAAGTTTAATCTCCGACAGTTCCGCTGTATTAAGAATGTTTCGGACCTCGGGCTCGAACAGGCCGCTGTACGCTGGGTTGGCTGTGCTTCGTCTCTTCCTCTCCTGTCGCTTCATCTGAATCTCTGCTCGAAACAAAAGACGACAATCATCCAATGAAACAAACAAACCTTTTCTTCCTCGTTAACTAAACGTTCATCATGTGAAGTGTGTTCCTGCTGCTCGGCGTGTGAACTCACCCTCCAGATGTTCTGTGGTGACGAGGCCGAGCGCGACCATGAAGGCGATTTTCTGTCAGAGACGCAGAGAACACGTTAGCGACGTTAGCGACGTTAGCGACGCTGCAAAGAGTCAGAGCGTCGCTGTTGTTTTCATGAATCAGGTTTTCTCACCTCAGGATCCTCGTCTTTCTTCTGCGACGGGGACTTCGGGGCGGGCGGCGCCTCCTGCGGCGGCAGGTCAGCCTGGGCCCCCGGGGGCCCGTCAGTGCTGCTGGGAGCCTGAGGCTGGATTATTATCACCTGGAAACACAAACAAGTGTTTTCAATCTTCAACTGTTGATCAGAGGAATCATTTAAAATCAGTCTAATTATTTTATGAATGAAATGAAATTTCTCAAAAATGAATCGTTATTAAACCGTTAATAATCTCTTTAGTTTCTCTTTCAAAATAAAAGTCTTCTTCAGCGCTGAAAACAAAGCTGGTGTCTGAAAATAATAAACTGATCAGACGTCAGTGACACGAAGAGACGATCGACACTTTGATTCAGATAAACAGTGGCTGCACCTTGACGGCCTCGCTGACAGCAGACACTCCGTTTCCTGTGGCGGGAGAGGCGGCAATGATGGCGTACGCCACGCCGGGTCCGGCCGAGGCGTGCTGGGTCGGACTGCTGGAGTCTGGGCTCCCCGACGGGTCATGGGGAGGGGCGGGTGGCGAAGAGGCGTCGCTCTGGCCGTTGGGCTGGTGGTCGGGACTGAAGGTGCTGTTGGCGGTGGGCAGGGTGGGGCCCTGGCTCTTGGGACTGACCACGGCGGTGGCCCTCTGCAGGCTGAGCGGCTGCAGCTCCTGACAGGGGCTGTGGGGAAGGCTGTCCGGGATCTGGGTCTTTGGCCTGACCTGCACAGCGACCACGAGAAAGTGTTAATGACTCAGACGCCTTCAGGACCTGGAACTAAACTCGGACCAGGTCCCGTCTCTCTTTGAGGGGACAGGTTACCATAGTAACCACTGTACTCAACCTTACCTGAGGTAGCACAGTGGCTGCTTGTCCTGCCAGCCGGTGCAGGGAGCTGACTTGAGGCACCTTGATGGGCACAGCAGCGAGAGTTCCCAGCATCTGAAACACATGCATCAGTTACTTCAGGGACACGAAGGCATGAACGTCAGCCGTGTTACACACGTGCTGCTTCTGAAACATCTGCACCGACGTCACCGGATCTAAAGAACACGTTCTGTTGTTGTAGTGACCAACAACAACCACAAGGGGAGCCCCACTGTGCTGCACACTACACTCATCATCCTCTACATCTCTAAAACTTAGAACAAGTGAAATAAATCCAGAGGTTTGATCTGGAGCCTGAACGACGGGTTGATTCCTGTGAAGACTCAGCGAATCTAAAACGCTGCAGGCGACATGAACGCAGCTTTAATTCAGTTTAACCTCTGATGGAAGTCTGAGCTTCACTAAACCTCCTGAAGGAAACGGAAATCCTCCATTAAACCAGTTTCCTCATCAGAGGAGACGTGTTGCTTTAGAAATGAAAGAAAAGCAGCTGAAGTCTCTGCAGATTAGATTTATTTGTTTAAATCTGACACCAGAGCAGCTGCCTGTAGATTCAAAACTACAACTTTTAAAACATTACAAACAATCTAACCCAGAGGAGACGTCTCAAATATTAAATATTTTATATATGTCTGCACATGCTACATATATAAAATATAGATATGTACATTTGTCTGAATATAAAATAAACATTTACTTTTTAAGACAATCATATGAATATAATTTAAAAAACTAAGTTTTATTTTTAATTCTGTCTTAGTTTCTTTTTAAATAAATTACCATTCCATTAAATTAGTGTTTTATGAAACACTTTCATTTTTAAGTGGTCTCAGATTTTGGACGATGTTTATCTGTTCATTTATTTTACAATTATGTTTTTAAAAAATCTGTTTTTCATCAAAAACCTGAATTTTTCAACGACAGAAATCAAAACATATTTTCTCGTCAGTGAAACTGTGAGAAACAAACACGACGTCGCGCCTCGTTGGATCTGATCTATGAGTCCAGGGTGCCTCACTCTGGTGCCCTCTAGTGGTGGAGTTTCATATGAAAGTAACTAATAGGTTTTCTAAAAACTTCTGAATAATTAAAAAAGTGTTTCAGTGACGTTGAGATTTAATCATGTGACTTTACCACAGTGTGTGAATCTCAACGTTACTGGAACACAGAGCGTTTCTAGGTTCTCAGAAAGGTGTTTCCTGTTTATGTTCCTGGTTCTGAGCTCAGACCTGACGTGGAGGCCGTGGATCAGCTGACATGGAGCAAAGCCCCAAGGTCAAACCTGCGTTAACGTCCGAGCAGCACATGAGCCTCAGTGTGACGGAGCAACAGCAGCAGAGACTCTGAGGATCCATCAGATCTGAACCATTGGTATCAAAAAGAAAACAAGTCGTCGTCATTGTCTGGAACTTTCTCTCAGACTTTCAGTCGCCCTGCGTCGTCTCGACCCCTCATCTGAAAATCTGACAAATAAAAGGAAGGAAACTTTCTCCTCCCCCCCGCGGTCCCCCTCCCCCCCTTCATTTCTTTGTATTGTGCTGCAGCCGCTCAGTGAGGCGGGGGGAGGAGGCGGCCGAGGCCTGTTCCCATGGCAACTGCAGAGATGAAAATTCTTGCAGTGCAGAGTCTTTCATTTAGTAATTGCTGCTTCTTTTCCTCCGTCTCTCCTCCACCTCCTCCTCCTCCTCCTCTCCAGTGTCGGCCGTTAACAAACCATGAAACTGTTTTTTATTTTATGATTGTTCTTTCTTTTCTTCTTTCAAATTCTAAAGTCGACACGATGATTGACAGACGGCAGCTCTGCAGCAAACCCCCCCCCCCACACACACACACAGAGGAGGGAGCTGTGTATTTACTGGAAACATATGAAAGTGCATCATGCTTTCTAATGAGGATGGAGTCATGCTAACAGTTTCCCTTTGTTTCCAGTCACTGTGCTAAGCTAAAGCTAAACACATCGCTCAGACACGGCTCGGCCTGATTCTGTTTCAGCTCTCGTTTGAAAACACGACACCAGAGGGACTCGAGTCGCCTGTTCTGAAAACGTGAAGATTAAATCAGGAACATAGATTCTCACAGAGTTGTTTCTGGATGTTGTGGTGTTTTCAGAACGCTTCCTCTCAGCAGAGTTCAGTTCTGTCACGACTGTATTTTACATTTCACTTCATCAAACAACCACAAGTTGAACATTAATTCTTAAACCGCCTCATGATTCTGTTCATGTCGTTCTATTTACTTCATCCATGTTTGTGTTACTTCCTTTGTCCAGGATTGTTCAACACTTTGGTTAAACTCCTGTAGTTGTTGATGTTCAACTTAAATAAACCTGAATCAGTTGTGGTGGAGTTTCCTCAGACAACACGTCCGTTTACAAACTGAAGAAAATCTTTTGAATTATCTGGATGAAAATGTGAAGAAACTCAATTTCTAGTTTTGGTGCACAGTGGGTTGTTCCTGCAGCCGCCAGCAGAGGACGCTGCCCGAGGCTCACACACACACACACACACACACACACACACACTTCAGCATGAAGGTGAATAAAGAATCTTTTCATTCACGCTCTGAGCTGCAGGACGATAAACTGAAGACGCAGGTTCAACGTCACTGTTCATTATCAGGAGTTCAAAATAAACCTGGTCATGACTCAAACTGGATCAGAGAAGAACAAGACGGAGAAAACAACATCTGCACTGAAGCTGCAAAAACGACATTAATAAAAGAAACAGAGTCGTTCAACTCTGATGATAAAATCTCTCCTTCATTGATCCAGGAGCTTCTCCTGTGATATATGAGACAGACTTTTATAACTTCTTCTGCTGCTCACGCACCAGAGGAACCTGCTCCGTGACCTGCAGAACTTCTCCTCGAACAAATGAAGGGTACTTTAAATATAATCAGGTTTTCTGAGGAGTTTAAAAAAACAAATATTATTATTTAAAAAATTAGGTTCAATTATTATTTGTGGGTAAATAAAGATGGACGACATTACAGCTCCTTTAAATTGAAGCCAAAACATCTGTAACACCCCCTGGTGGCTGGCTGCAGTATAGGTCATAAACTCCTCCTCCTCCATGAAGCCAAATGACGTCACAACACAACATGGCAGCGTTTCATCTGAGATATTTAACTTCTTTTAACGGGAGGAAATGGAGATGCGTTAGTTACTCTCGGCTCTGAGAGCGAAATGGTCTGCTCGAAGACGCCGTCTCAGCCGTCCTCCAGCTCTGATGAGACTCGGAGGCGGAAGGCGAGGTCGACGGCTGGTTAAAGACGATGAGGAGCCTCGACACAGAAGCAGGATCGACGTTAAAGCAGCAGATTCTCAGACAGATTCACCGAAGCTTCGTCGAGTTTCACGTGTTTTCTCACACGGACGCACTCTGACATCTTACACGCGTGTTTCCGGGAGGCTGCAGGAGAAGATGTGAAAAAATATAAACGTGAGATAAAAAGTTCACGTCACTGAGTCGTGTTGTTCGTTTGCAGCCGCTCTCACTGACGTGTTGGGACAATGCAGCTTTAACATGTGCACTCACGCGGAGCAGCAAACCCATTACACCTCATTATTGATCTCCAAATTAGCAGCCAGGTGGTCGAGAGGCCCCCCCCCCCCCCCACCTCCTCTGCGTGCGGCTTCTGATTGGCCGAGCTTTTATGACTCTCGATTGGCGGAGGTGAGAAACGAGCAGAAGCCTGTGAGGGTTTTTTTCTTTTTACTGCTCTGTGATAACGGGTGAGCAGCTGGGTGAGGAGCGTTCACACCGAACAATACAGTCATAAAGAACCCCCCCCACCCCCACCTCGACCTGCTCACCTCCACCGTCCAACAGAGAGGGAGAGGAGGGAGAGGAGGGTGAGGAGGGAGAGGAGGGAGTCACAGCAGCTCTCCTTCACACACCTCCGAGGAGTCAGGTCGTGATGTGAAAACACATCTGGGGTTTCTTTTACTTCACAGGATTTAAATCTGCAACAACAAATCTCCAACGTTCAGAAAACAAACACGGTCCATCGTACGAGAGACGTGTGGACGGACAGAATCTGCTGCACGGACTCATGGATCATGAATCAGGAGCCTGAGGGGCCCCAGGGCTCGCCCCCCCCCCTCTACAGGGTCGTACAATTACAGTAAAAGTGCGCAGGCTGCCAGTGTGGAGTCTGATCCCGGCTGTGAGCTGACGGAGCTGATGGAGCTGAATACAGAGCGAGAGGAGCCCAGACTGAATCCTCACGAAGAGACAAACACTTGAGTGATAAACTGGACGATCGCACTTCAGAGCATCTGAGCGCTTCGATTTCATTAACGTCTCTCTGTGACCTGAACCTTCAGACAAACAGGAAGTCGTTTTCTGCTTCACTCAACGACACAAAGTGACTTTGAACCAAAGGCGCAGCCGATCATCGGCTTCACACGCGGACTGCAACAAACCGCCGGGACGAGAAGAAGAACAGACGTCCAGAGACACAGGACAGAATCTGTGATGTCACAGTTTTTACAGCTGATTTCCTGTGCGGACTGAGAAGATGCAGATGTGCTGCACACGTGTCTTTGGCTTCGATAACTGTGTGGGCTCAAGCTCCGCAGAACACGTGTGTAGATCACATGTGACACTTTAATCTGCAGTTAGAGTGTTGAGACGTTAAGTTTGACGAATCACAAACTGCTCACATCTGTATCGATGTGTATATTTGCTGTTCCAGATGTTTCAGGTGTTCCACATGTTTCAGGTGTTACCTGAGACGGAGGCAGCTCCCCTGCTCTCCTGCTGCTGAACGCGTGGACTCCGGTTGCCGCCACCCTGCCGCCGGTCTGGAGGTTGATGGGGGACGTCTGCAGCGGCTCCGAACTCGCCACCTTCTGTCCGTTGATGTGTGCGGTCACCATGGAAACGGGAGCCTTGGCCGGCACCACGGAGATGGCGATGCTCTGGCTGGGCGGCTTGATGAGAGACAGCGGCTTGGTCGTCCCTACAGGACAAGATCTGACCGCCAGCTTCTGTCAGGAGAGAGAGAGGGACAGACAGGTTAGATCATGTGGATCGCCCCCTGGTGGCTGGCTGCGGTACAGTAGTGTCATTGTCGGCAGTGATCACACTTCTTACTTTTATACTTTGAGTAGTTTTCAGAACCTGAACTTTTAGACTTTTACTGGAGGAAAGATGCTGAATCAGTACTTGTACTTTTACTTCAGTCGTTTTACTGGAGAATGTTTGTACTCTGCTGTTACTGCTTCTGTAAAACTGAAGCTCATCGTCTGCTGAGTCTCTGCTGACAAACAGTCCAGGAGCTCAGTGTGTCCTCACACACACACACACACACACACACACACACACACACACACACACACACACACACACACACACACACACACACACACACACACACACAACCCTCCCCCACCTTCTCCTCTTCAGCCTGGAAAAGAAAAATACACCTCGAGATAAGTACGTCTCACTTTCCCCTCCGCTTCACCCTCGCTCTGCTGAAAAGAAGAAGCTCTGTAAATATTTCATATTCCATCCCACTGCCCTTCTCCCCCCCCCCCCCCCCCCCCCCCCCCACTCTCATGCTTTTCTATGGACTACAGTGGGTCTATGGGGGGGGGGGGCTGCATCCGCTTTAAAAAATACAAATAAAACACATCTTACACTTTGAAAGCATTTTCAGACCGAGTGCGTTTTGCTGCAGCGATTAGAAACATCAGCAAAGAGGCCGACGCTCTGATACACGACATCAGATACGAGAGACGAAGTAGAACACTCCTACTTTATATATTTATATATTTATATATTTATATACGTGTTTGAAGAAGAGAGTCGCTGTGTTGATTATATTTTCTGTCTGCAGCTTCATTTGTTTGATTCAACTAAAGTTTCTAAATGAGCTGATTCAAGCTGATTTAAAGGAACACACACACACGCACGCACGCGCACACACACACACACGCACACACACACACCAGCATCAGTCTCTATTATTCAGCCTGTGAAAGGGGAGAAAGAGTGGGAGGAAGAGGGGGAGGAGGAGGGGAGGCGGGGGGGCTGACGGACTCATTTCGGGCCTCGCTGCTGCATCACTAATCAGTTAGTCCTCCTTAAAAAACAGGCCGGAGACTTAAGGTGGAACTGAAGTGTTTTCAGAGGGTGGAGGATCTCAGAATGTGTCTCTGGGTTATTTTACTTTTCCAACTCTTCTTCTTCTTCCTGTTAGTTTCACTGAAGCAGCGTCAGCCGCCTTCTTTCATTCTCATGTTGTTATTTATTAACAAAGAGCCTGTCGGGCTCCTTTGTTTCACAGGATCAATGTAATCCACAGGCGGGCCCCGCATCAGGGCCGAGGGCCGCCACTCGCCATTCAGCGTTTGTTGGAGCGGAGCCACCTCCGATTGTCTCAAAGGTCACTACTCCTCCACCGACCTCTCGGGGCTGAGAGCCGAGCCTCACCCTCCTGGAGAGAGGTGACGGGGGGGCAGCAGGTATCACAGACACAAGGTGCTCAGAGAGATCTCTATTGTGATTCTGTGAATACTTTAACTAAAAACTATATCAATATTAAGAAGGCAGAGAGAGTTTGGATTTATCATAAAGAAAGTGGGTCAAGTTATTAAATATATATAATTATCTATTTTTTAGTTTTTAATAAAGTAAAACTGGTTGAAAACTACTGAATGAAAGTCTTGTGGATCCTTAATGAGCTGCAGCTCGTTCATGTCGATCTGTTTGATTAATAATCATTTCAATAACTGGGTTTGTGACAGTTATCGGTGGAAATGTTTTCAGCTGCAGGAAATTCTTTAGTATTGTGTTTGAGGTTCGACGAATAAAAACGATTAAAATAAAAGATTAGTATATAAATAATAACTGTAGAAACTAACTGACGAGCTCACGAGCACAAATACAGTTTAAATATTATTGAGTTCTCATTTAGGTGATTTTCTCTAATTCTCTGATAAAAAAATAAAGTAGTGAAACATTCTAACGTGATCTGTTTGTCTGAAGAGGATCAAGTTTTTATTAGAACAAACAAATTACTTTCACATCTTCAATTATACTTTATATTAATCATGTATTAACTTTAAAAAAACTGAAAACGGAATTTTGGCCTTTAAGCAGAAATAAAAATACTTCACTTAAAAACCATTAACTGACGATCCTCTGTTTTGTTCTTGGTTTGATCAGGAAGTTGAAATATATTGTGAAATGGTCTGAAACAGTTTTCCTGGAGGAACCTTTAAACCAGGATTAACTGTCGGTAAATGACCTTCTGGGTTCTTCAAAAGCTGCGAGGGATTTATCCTGAAGAGAAAACCTGTGACTTGAATACAACGACGGCCCGACATGTCTCCCAGTAATGGACACGCTGAAATGAAACTGATATCCATCTGAAACATCCAACTAACAGGGGGATTTACTGAAATGTCAGAGAAACCTAATTCATTCTGAACCGGCCTCTGGCGATTTCAAACTCTGGTTAAAATCCCGGAGAACGAGGTCAGAATGTCGGCTGACGGACGTCTCGCTGCAGCGGCCGACTCACTGGACGTCCTCGTGAGACTGAACAGCAGTAAAACAAGGATCTGAACATTTTTCCTTCTCCTCAGTGTTTTTATCCAGCCGCCGAACTGTGTCCTCCTCAGAATCGAGCGCTGCTAAGAGAAGCGTCCTTCGCCGTTCATCACAACGATGTGATGAACGGTTCCTCCCCCGAGGAAACAGAGTGTTTCTAATTTCTCAACACGTACGTAACAGACGTAGAGTTTGTTTCTCCTCGTTCCAACAGGATCGAATGTTATTTTAAGTGTTGGTTCCTCAGCTCCTGACAAACTAGAGAATTCGTTTTGGTTAATTAACACAAAAACACAGTGTTTTCACCGTGTTGCATTATGGTCTAACAGCTGCCGCTGATCCACTTATCACCTCTGGCTTCAGGACATTTGAATACCTGACTCTTATTAACATTCTGTCTGTCAGCAGGAAGCTGCCGTCCATCACACAGCGGAGGCTCCTGATTGGCGGATCACGCTGGGACGTTGACCTCTGACCAGACGTCTGCGCGCAGAACGTTGACAGTTTTTAAAAAGCCGCCTCCTAACGAGCCATTTTCTCTGTGTTCTGTTTCCGACTGTGTTAATTGGACGTAGGCAGCGGAGGCTTTCATCAACGTCCACTCAGCGCTCACCTTTCATGCACACGCTCTAATGACGGCCGCACGCCGTGATGCTTGAGCGGGGCGGAGCCCAATGTTCCGCAGCTACGTGAATTAACTTAAGAGTCGATGATTCACTTTGGTCTCGTCTCTGTACCCGAGCTGGTGAACCTCCAACTGCCACAAATCAACCCCCAGCTGTGACAGGAGATCGAGCCGCTAACACGCTCGAGATATTTAACCAGAGCTGATGTTTACTGATGTCGGAACTACGGGAGAGTCAGGAACCTTCTCCTGGGGAGGACTCCTTCAGTGTTGATGGCTCAGGAGGTTTTTATCTGGAGCGAATTCTCCTCCGGCTCCTCCTCTGCTGAACCAACAGCTTCACGTCAAATACCTTGATTCAAACTAACAAACACTAAATGTAGGAACGTGTCTGAAGATACAACACGTCTGGTTGTTGAGTTACAGATTGAAGACATTCTGCTGTAACGTCTCGTCCAGGACGAGTTTAACAGGATCTGTGGACACGTAGTCTCTCTGCTCTCCACTGGCACAATTTAATTCGCTGGAAGGCCACAGTTAAGGTCATCCGTCAGCCCGGCGCTGTTTACTGCGGATCCAGCAGCGGACAGGATTATCCACACTCATTATGTGCTCCGTTTTGATAGTGTGCCTTTGAGATAACAGCGCTGCTGAAAAACGCATTAGTAGCTGTTCAGATTTCCATCAGCGCAGCTGCCAGACGTTCTCTTTGTTTACACTCCATTTACCAGTGAGGCCCTTCACTCCTGAAAGGTGCTGAGGAGACGGGCGGCTGCAGTCCGTCCTTTTTCCACCAATGAAGAAGAAAAACTCACATCCTTCACTTCAGGAGTGAAACAAGAGAAGAACACTCCATTAAAGGTCCAACGCACGGAAAGATGATCAGCTGAGAGTGTCCTCAGAGCGAGAGCATGAATGGAGCGGACCGAACCCCCCGAGGTCCATTTACCAACAGCTCAGGTCCTTTATGCTGCAGGAGCGTTTCACTGGAGTTTGAGGGCCCCAGGTAAAAGGGGCAGAGGGGCCCCGCATCAGACTCAAACAGAAAGTTAGCAGCATGGGGCCTCGTTGGGGGGGGGGGGGGGGGGGAGAATGAACCTTTAAATAAACTGAGGTTTCACGTTGGTGCAGTGGAGATAAACTCAACTACAGCTGATCCCAAATCAGATCCAACATCTACAGACTCGGAACCAACAGAACAGAACCAACAGAACAGAACCAACAGAACCTCAGTGTTTCAGCTCCTGTTGTTGAGTCATTTCCTGCAGAGTCGACCCCCCCCCCCCCCCCCCCGGCAGTGGGTCGTCTTATCAGCAGGGGCACACAGGACACAGTCTGGCCCCCGGCCCACAGTTTGGCAGCAGGGGGCGTCACAGAGACAGAGGCCCCTGCTGCTCCACATGTGGAGGTGGAGCTGCAGCCAGGAAACACAGCGTGGGTTCGGGCAGCGGTGAGACCGGTGGCCAAGACCCAGCACAGGATTCGCCGAGCGTCTGTCCCCCTGAGACAAAGAATATCTTGACCCGCTGTCGTGTGTGTAAATGTGACAGACCCTGCGCTCCCCCTCCGGCTCAGGATGTAATTGTGAAGCAGAGCAGGTTCGTCCAGCGCTGGACCGTCTCATCGTGAGTCTGCAGCAGGACGCTCGACCAGAGGACAGAGACAAGTCTCTTAAAGTCAGATTAGGTTTGAACTGATGAATGTTTTAGTCCCTGAGCTGAAAGACGTCAGCCTGTGGTTAAATATTGAAGCAGGTGGAAACAGAATAAAAATCACTTCTCGCTGCTCAGGAGACAAAACTCTGAGGGAGACAAATGTGAATTTAAACCACTTCACTCCCATTGAGACACATTTCAAAAGAGCAGAGAGACAACGCTCAGAGACGGACAAGCTTCGTCAACAGGAAACGGGAAAAAGTCAAACTTACGCCATAAAAATTATTTCATGAGCTCAAGGTTTGATCCAAAATCACTGATGATAAATTCTGACATTAAGTTCTAGACTTAATATTCTTAGTTTTCACTTATTAACATCTAATGAATATGATGTCATTTACCTCCACGATCACTGACTCCAGCACAAGATGGCGACACACATGTCCACATGTGTTGGCTTCATGTTTATACAAAAGGAGGAAGTAGAGACATGTTTATATCTATATATATATATATATATATATATATATATATGTATGTGGTTATTCAGCTGCATCACAAACACGAGGAGGCGTTTAGTCAAACTGTGACGTTCTGTTCACGCTGCACAGGATGTGATCATGTGGTCAGTCTCCGCCCGTCACACCAGCAGCGGACAATAAATCCATTTAAATGCAAATCAAACACGCCCTGGGCTTCATCTCCCTCATGTTCACCGGAATGTGACACACACACACACACACACACACACACACACACACACACACACAGTGCAGAGACAATCAATCGATGAATTGATTAATGGATCAATTAGTAATTAAGTATTTCAGATGTTTAACTTCAAACAGATTCTCAAACTGGGAAATTCACTTTGATGGAAACAGAAAATAACTTTCAACAGAAAGTTTGAAGGAATGTTTGGAGCTGTTTCCTGAGTCGACTTGTGAAACGAGACAGAAGCTTTAATCACAGAAACAGATTCGGTGACGACGTGTCTTCAATCGATCGCAGCCGTCGACACTAATCACTTTGTTTTTCTGACGACGTGCTGCCTTCAGGTTCTCTCAGGAACTCACAGCATCAGTTTGTTTTTCATCTCAATTAACTTCTCAGCAAAGAGCCCTGAAGACGTTTCACCGGCTGAATTTAAAAACAGACAGAACTGTTTCTGAGCCGATGTCACCGCCACAGGTTTCCAGGCCTCACATTTACACCATCAGTCAGTGTTGACTGGGTTTTCAGAAGGGACGGAGCGGCGGCGCCACACACATGGACTGAGGTCGACAAAGGTTCAGTTGTAAAGTTTGGAAACTCCTTGTTTCGGAGAGCTGGTGGCCGGGGCCGCCTCCTCTGCGTTAGATTGAACTGCATCAGTTTGCTCCGTGTCTGTGATCTGTCCGTCTTCACTCCACCGTGTGCAGCTTCACGAGCGTGTGGAGAAATGTTGCCATAGCGACGTGTCACTTGATCACAGCGGCGGTGCGCACGGCGGGAGAGTCGGTGTGTCAATGAAAACAACAAGAGGAAAACCAAGCGAGTGAAGTTTGATTTGAGGTTTGAATCCTCCCGGGGTTCGTTAGAGCTTCGCCGCTCGGCCCTGGTTTTGATAAAAGCTCAGCGTTGTTGTTGTCAGGGCAACGTCTTCGTGTGTATGTGCATCACGCTCCTTTCAGAGCTTCCCATCGCCCAGCAGGTGACTCCGCTGATGCTTTTATACTGAAAGTATATTTAAGTTTCCTGTTGGACAGATGCAGACGCACGCTGCTGCTTCCTGTTTCCTGTGGTTTCTCCTCCATCTCAGTGAATCACCTGAAGGTTTTCACTTCGCTCTCCGTCCTCTGAAGGGTTAAGAGTTATCAGTTAATCAGATCAGTGAAATGAAAACGATCTGGACGTCACGGAGAGGAATGTGTCTCGAGGCCGTAATGAAGACATCTGCCACGAGCTCGCACACCTTCAGAGAGAGGATATTGACCGGCTGCGACAGCGACAATCACAAAGCGTCAAAAGGTCAAAGTCTATATTAAGTGTAGAGTCGAGGAGAAGTGATGGCGCCGCAGCTGCGTCCGCTGATCACTCTGCTCCTCTAATCGCTGATAATAGGGTCATGAAAGACGGCGGCGAGAGCAGCAGTGGACATTATTGGTGCTGATTAAAAGGCTGGTTAGTGTCAGTGTGAGCAGCTCGGCCACCGGGAGCTCGCTCACACTGAAGCGTCAACGTGTGAGTTCATAAACGGAGAAACTCAAAGGTTATTTAAGGAGCTGATTTTTAAACGACCACATTAACAAACGGATTCATCAGCTGCACGTTTCTGTTGTTGTCGTACGACTGCACGAGTTTAAACCTGTGGTTTTATTTAAGATCAGAAACGATGCAACCACAGAATTTTAACTGATTTAACTGATCAAACATTATTTTCAGAAATGTCCAATCAGTGAATTTTGCTTTTGTGAGTTTTGAAGAACTCGTGGATTGTCGTGAAATCCATCTATGCAGATGTGACTTCCTGATGCTGGAACATGTCGTGGATCGAAGGTCGAGCAACATTCAGAGAACTTCTCCTCCTCAACCAGCAGCTCACATTTCCAGCCTCACAAACGGCACTCGACTCTCTCAGCCCGGACTTGGCAGAACGTCTCGGAGCTGAGAGCACTCGACCGGGACCAGAGGGCGCCTGACACAGTCCAACTGGCCCGTGGGAAGCCCCCGGTGCTGGGTCGCTGCCCTGCGCTCGCCGCAGAGACAACAACCGTTTAACATGTTGGATTAGCTGGGATTACGGACATCTGTTGAGCGAAATGAGACGAGTGTTTTATCTTTGCTGCAGAAGCAGCGACTGAACCAGGAGGAGAAATAGAGTCAAAGACTGAGGGAGAATAAAACTGAAGCTGAAGCTCGGTTCTCTGACAGAAGAGTGAAGGTTTCTCCTGCAGGAGTTTCTCTGACTCCTTGTTTTAAAGTCTTCACGATCCTGAGTCTCAACCTTCAATCATCTAAAGACTCACAGTTCATACTTGTTCACTCTGTGTTGAACATTCAGACGTTCATTTCATTTAGAATCACAAACCTGGAGATTATTAATGTGACAAAACCTTCAATCACATTATAATTGTGAAATATGAATGAACTGATGAAGGTTCCGGGTCAATAAGTGTCAACCATTCACACATTGACACCAACGTTAGCTTGTTCCCTCTTCTTCAATATATTCTCTCTTTTACAGTTAGAAAAGAAGATAAATGAAGTAAAGTTCGATCTAAACTAACAACTGAACAAAGTATGAGGTGATGAGTCAGACGGACGATCAGAGGCTGAATCCTGATCTGCTCTCTGGTCTCATCTCGATCAATAATCACTGTCGTCAGTTTGAACTATCGATCACAAACGTAAATCTAAACCCATCGCAGCCGTTCACCAGACGTTTATAGCCCCGCGCCATCTGCAGGTATCACAACCTCGGTCAAATTTCATCAACTCAGTTCTGTGTGAGTCGACACAAAACTGAATCAAAAGTCAGACACAGAAACAGAAATAAAAAAGCTGCAGATATGGATTGTTTTCAGAATCACTCAGTCTCTAACTTATTCTCTTCATTTAAATTCAAGTCTTCAAGATGCTCAACGTCAGAAAATGATGAAAATTGTCACAAACTGTTTAGAAAAACACTTTTTGAATAAAATATTAAGTTTAACATGAAAGAGACAAAGAAAAGCAGAAATTCTTTTAGAAATGTAGAAACTAAAACAAGCAGGAGACTTAAAGTTACATTAGAATTTAAATCATTGATTGTGTTCAGCAGTAAAAGTCCTGATTGAGATGTTTTCAGTCTCTGACATAAAGAAAAGTGAACTTACTGCTCAGCACCAGGCCTGTGTGTGTCGTCTCTGAGGTTTAATCTCAAATTAAAGTGAGAACGACACTAACGTCACTGACGGAGGGGGGGGGGGCAGCTGGGAGAACGCTCAGAGAGTGGGAGGAGCCGGGGGAGCGTGGGGGTGTTCAGTGGCGGAGGGGGAGGTTAGCTGGGGGCCAGCAGATGGACGTCAGGGAACAATAGATTCAGACAGATGCAGCCACAAAGAACAGACACACACACACACACACACACACAAAGACACACACAGACACACACACACACACACACACACACACACACACACACACACACACAGACACACACAGACACTCACACACACACACAGACACTCACACACACACAGACACACACACACACACACACACAGAGACACAAAGACACACACACAGAGACACACACACACACAAAGACACACACAGACACACACACACACACATACACACACACACAAAGACACACACAGACACACACACACACACACACTGTGGCAGAGGCTCTGAAGTTAATCAATATAATAAATTAATTCTAATGAACAGATAATTTCATGGAAACTTTTTTCATAAAACAAACTTTTTAGCTGTAAAACGTTCGTCACAGTTAAAGTTTCTTAATCAGAGACTTTGATAAAGTGTTAAATATCTTATTTTCCTTGAGTCAATTAAAAAACACACATATAGAGATGAATATAATTAACTTCAGAAAGATTTTACATTGAAGGAAGGAAATGTACACGTATGCAAATAAATCTAAAGTGAATCATGAAAAAGACAAAGACTTATTTAAACTAACTTCAATAATCAAAGTGATTAAGTCCAACGTGTTCTGGTTGTTGTATCTTTTGAAACGATCTAATTCTTTTATTTTAAATTGGATTGAAGACGTCTGCTTTGAGTCTGGAGAATAAAAAAGATTTTATATTTTTAACTGATGAAAAACAGAAAATAATAATCACTTGTGTTCCTGTTTGTTTCCTGTTGTTAATTCAGGCTTTTCCTTTAATTCAGCGTCTCTGTTTGTTTTCCTCCGAAGTGAAATCACTTTATATCTAAACATGTATAAGATGTAAAGATATCAAATATAAAGAGTTCAGTGAAATGTTCATCCGACAGTTTTCACTTGATGACATCAAACTTTCACTCTGAACATCTGTCGACAGATTTTTCGCTGCGTCTCATCCGACATTTGAGAGCTTCCTGTGGAGGGGGGGTGGGGGTGGGGGGTCTACAGGGGGACAAAGACCCTGCCCAACCCCCACCCATCCATGGATGTGTGCATGTATATACAAGTATGTGCATGTGTGTGTGTGTGTGTGTGTGTGTGTGTGTGTGTGTGTGGGGGGGGGGGGGGGGGGGGGGGGGGGTCCACACAGCCTGAGGAAGAGAGGAAACATCTCTCTGTTGTGATGTCACAGAGGGGGAGGGGCCAAAAAACATCTGAGTTCACATGAGTCCAACACACACACACACACACACACACACACACACACACACACACTTGTACTCCTCGGCGCCCCCTACAGTTAGTAGACCACATCGGCAGCAGAATTTATCTTAATCCTGACGAACAGGATATTGAATGTGCTCACAGCGAGGGACAGTTATAGTTGGTGCACCTCAGCTGACGACAGCAACAGGAAGTACAAACTGTGCAGGAGGAACGTTTGAGTGGAACTCCAGGTTCTGCTTCCGTTTCAAAGCGGACTCTGGTTCCACAGGAAGCTGCTCACGCTCATCATATCGTCTGCACTCATTCACGTTCCTGCTCGTTTGAACCAGGTCGTCTCCAACTGCTCCGTCAGCAGGAAGCTCGACATGACGTCAGAGCCCCCCTGGTGGAGAGAGAACGCCATGACACCATGTGCTCACTGTGGGAGCACCACCTCAGTATCAGTAGCATTAGCATGACTGTAGCATATGGTAGCATGTTAAGCTAGCACCGGACTCTGTACTTATACACAGAGTACACAGCTGGAGCCTTTAAGACTGAAGTTTTACTTCACCAACATGTATTAAAGTGTCTTGTTATATTCACCCCCCCCCTCACCTTCATGCAGGGTCTCCTCCACTGGCAAACAGGAAGTGGGAGATTCCAACTCCATTTACAGGGGGGGGGATCTGGAGTGTACCATGTGAAAGTCAGTGCAGAGGGGGGTTTGAACTGCTGCCACTCTTTTAACTGCACATGAATAAAGCACAGTGATATTTCTGTGACTGGTCCAGTGAAATGTGATAAATCAGCTCGACTCTGACGCTGCTCACGTTTCCTTTAAATCTTTTTCTGGAGGAGCTCCGTCTCTTTATTTTGCTTCTTCTTCTTCTTCTTCTTCTTCTCGCTCCACGTGACGACTTTCAATATCGCTGTATTTAGTTTGAGGCCGACAAGCAAATATTGACCGAGTGGATCTGAGTGAAAGACGCTGGCAGCTCTGCACCGCTGCTCAGAGATGAGTTTGCTCGCCACCACCAGAGGAGGAGGAAGTGTGGGTGTTGGAGGAGGAGGAGGGTGTTGGAGGAGGAGGAGGGTGGAGGAGGAGGGTGGAGGATGGAGGAGGAGGGTGTTGGAGGAGGAGGAGGGTGGAGGATGGAGGGTGGAGGATAACCTGGTGGCAGCGTGAGGCCTCATCTCATCACGAGCTGCCGTCACCTCCTCTGGTTTTGATTCATGGAAGTTTTAAAATCGCTGTCTTTGCTCCGTCCTCTTGATTCAGTCCATCGTCTCTGATTGGTTCATAAAATGCAGGTGTTTGACTCGTTCTCCACAATCACTTCAAATCAGATCCACCGGTCGATACCAGAAGTCAATATTTAATTTGCTCAAAGCAGGTGGAGAGTTGGACGGCGACGGGGTGGATCCTCGGAATCTCAAAGACTGAGTCTCGTCTGACGAGGGATGGGGCGGAGACAGGGAGGAGGGACACGAGGGACCGTTCATTCCAAAGATGGAAAAGACGTAAAGACGAGCAGACGACAAGATGAGACAAGAAAAATCTAAAAGTGACACAAAACCAAGAAAAACCACGACACTGAGCAGAATCAGAGCAAAAGTCAGTGAGTTGTTTACAATCAAACAACAACAAGTGGTGTAATGATCCTTAACGAGACGTTCATCGTCCTGAGACGAGCTGATTCTGTCGACGCTGACGAGCTGTTCAACGTCTCCTGAGATTCATTTCACAGCTTCACTCAGTCCTATTAAGACGTTCACGATTGATCTCGTCTCTCTCAGTCTCATTACGTCTCCGGGAGGAAACGGACGAAGGTGCTGCTGCAGGACGACTCAGTGAGTCTTCAAAACATAACTTGTGTTTATCTGAGTTCACGCGACGACACAGAGCGAAGCTTTCATCAGCTCGACAGGAATAAAACGATTCAAATAAAATTCCTCAACAGGTTTTTAAACAGACGAGAGAAGAAACACAGCAGCTAATAAATTAAACATGTGTTGAGACATGTGACAGGACAGATGTTGTCTCTTCTTCTCGTCTCTGCATTAAACCAAAGGAAAACTTTTATATTCTTCAGACCTCAAACATCTGGAACCTTCCCAGTGAGCGGGTGGGCGTGTTAGGTTTCTAACACGTGTCGTGATCTTCCACAGTTTGACACTCTGACACATTGAGCTGTGTGTGTTTGTGTGTTTGTGTGTTTGTGTGTTTGTGAACAGATGAAACACAGCGGGTGTGCGTCTCTTACCTGTCCATTCTGAAGTTCGTTCAGGCCTTTACACAACGTCTGATTCTGTGGAAGAGCAACAAGACAACATGAGTGAAAATCACATGTTCCAAATCTTTAAGTCGACAACAATAACAACTGGACACATCAGTTACACAACTGACGAGTCACAGCGCTTCAACTGTTCCCAGATCTGACATTCAGACTGAACTGAGGTTCTGCAGCTGCACATTTATTTTAACCAGTTTAATGTTGATATCTTCAAACAGCTGAACTCGAGACAAACAACAGACACAACAGACACTTCTTATTTTGGTTTTATCCTAAAACATCAGAATCACCTTCATGTGAACTCTGCATCAATTCATTTCTCTGACTTGACAACACGACACAGTCTCTGCACAACAACTACACACACATGGAGTTCAACATCCATCACAGGACCGTTCCAATAGAAATCTGATCATCAGAAAATCTTTCATCTGTCTGACTGGCTGTTTATACTGTAAACCTGGCTGTCAAAATAAAAGCACGGTACAGTATTTCAAACAAGAATGTTGCTGCGGCCATCTTTTGGACCATGAGCCTTAGGTTGGGAACCAGTCGCTCTTCAATCAGGATAAAAGTTCAGTGAACCTGTTAAAACAAAAGTCTTTTTAACGTCACTCTTCTTTAATCATCAGCAGAGTTTCTCATCCTTCAGTCTGATCTACTTCACACTCCTCGTCTTTACCCAGCATGCACCTAACCAGTGGAACCGCGACGCTGTCATGCTGCAACATCCGAGCTGCAGACGTGTTTATCTGTCACCTGTGATCTGACACGTATGTGTTCAAACATCTGGAGAGGAAAAACTCCACAGCCTCTATTTCTTTATTCCCTCCAGCAGGACAGGGTGTGTGTGTGTGTGTGTGTGTGTGTGTGTGTGTGTGTGTGTGTGTGTGTGTGTGTGTGTGTGTGTGTGTGTGTGTGTGTGTGTGTGTGGTGGGGCAGATAAACAAGCGGATTCATTCTGTATGCATTGCTTTTCACACAGGGGAAATTTATAAGCTCAGAGCTGATAGTTTCCAAATCAGCTGAACACGCCGGGTGTTCATACGGAGTTACATCAGAGAGAGAGAGAGATATTATACATGTATATAATATCTCTCTCTCTCTCTCTCTCTCTCTCTCTATATATATATATATATATATATATATTATATACTGTATCTCTCTCTCTCTCTCTCTATATATATATATATATTATATACTGTATCTCTCTCTCTCTATATATATATATATATATATAGAGAGAGAGAGAGAGATTACTGCCCCACAAAGGTTTTACATCAGCAACACTGAGTCTGACAGTTTACTATGTCGACTCATTGGCTGTTACTTCTGTGTGTGTGTGTGTGTGTGTGTGTGTGTGTGTGTGTGTGTGTGTGTGTGTGTCGCTGCAGAGGATTTTCTAGTTTTCAGTTCAGTGTAACTTCATTCGTCAGCAGCCAATAACTGAAGAAGTGACCTCTGTGACGACGACAGCAGCAGTATAGGGTGTGTGTGTATGTGTGTGTGTGTGTGTGTGTGTGTGTGTGTGCTCAGTTTTTCTAACTTCACATATTAAAAGTTTGGTGAGCAGAGCTGAGTGAAAGTAGAAGAGTTGATATAAAGACTCTTTAGCAGCGTCCACACCAACAACCAGACCTGAGCTCGTACGTCAGAATCACATCTGACAACACAAACAACACAACACGGCCCCGCCCCCTCCAGCACCTGAACGCAGCCAAATGAAAACAAATGTCCCCCCCCCCCACCCCCCCCACCGAATATTTACATCCTGAGCATCTGTTCAGAATCCACAAACAGCCTGCGTCTGTTTTCTCGTCAGGAAGATTTCTGCTGTTGTTAGTTTTACCGGCTTCATCTCTCAGAACCTGCAGCCGTGGAGACTCATGGGAAACGACCACCACCTGCCCAGCGGCCGCCATCGCTTCCTCCCAACGCTGCGCCGTACGATGCAGAACAATCCCAAATCTAACTCTTGACAAACAAGGAACACTGTGTGGTGTCCAGGGAATGAATATACTTATATATATACTTATATACATACTTATATTTATACTTATATTCATACTTATATTTATACTTATATTCGATTTAGTGTCATTTTCTTACAGAAGATGATGATCACATGTTCAAAATAGAAATGGTTCGTCCTCCTGGAACTGAGAATATCTACAGAGAGAGTCAAATGTCGTGGATGTGTTTTGACTGAGGACGGCAGCAGGAGAACGAGGGGAGCCGGAAAATGTTGCTAACAACAAATCCATGATTAAAAGTTTAGTGGAGGTGAAATTGTGGCTTGATGACTGAACTACAAACTTTCAGATTCAGCTTCTGAGGATAACGAATATCCAGAAATAATATATATATATTTTTTTTTTAATGGAGAGGAATAAGAGACGTTGACTGTGAGGAGGTGTCAGGAGGTGACGATGCTGAAGCGGAGGCCCAGCGAGGAGGAGGAGTCGTGTGGTCCCCACAGTGACGGCGGCTGAAACATGCTCCGACATGCCAGCGTTCAATTAGAGGTGTGTCCCTCACATCTTCACAGCTCCAGCAGGAGAAAGAGTCACTTAGCGAGTGTAGCAGCATCGCGGAGGACGCCTGTGGACACTGTTTCTACATGTTAATTAAAGGAAGCTCCTGGAAGCTCCATTCACCAGCTGCTCGGCACTTTTTACAGAAAATACATTTTTCTTCTCAGCAGCAGGATTCTCCGACAGCAGCTGGTTCTTAATAACAGAGCGTTCACAGAGGGGTTTACGACCCCTCATGGGTTTAATGGTCAATAAATAATTGAACTGAGCTGTACAGATGTGTGTGAGTTATTTTTAACAAATGATTTGTTACAGAAACATGTAAACAGTTATTCATCCCGGGGGAAGCTTTATCAAAAAGCTCATTCGTAATTATCTTAGTTTCACCAGCTCAGTTTTTAAAATCAGAAAAATCTTTTTTTGTGGCGAATAATATTTTATTGTTGTTGGTTAACGACCAGCAGAAAAATAAAACCAGAGAAATGCACTTCTGTCTGGTTGCTCGTCTGTTTCTCTCTGTGACGCTCCGCTCGCTGTGCTCGTCCTCTCGGACGCCAGGTTGCGGAGCTGCGGCCTCTCACTCTGTTTTATTTCTAGTCTGAACCCAGAGCGTCTCACTCCATCATTTCCTCCAACAAACTGGCTTTTCATTAGACGCAGGTAAATGAGATCGTCTCTGCTGCTGCTCCTCTTGTGAGACGGACGTTGTTTATGTCCTCGACAGACGCAGACGAGCGTCACAGAGGGAAACCCCCGCTGCCCGAGGAAACACCTCTGATGCTGCCGCCTCTTCTCAGAGACTCGTCGTGTCTCCTCCTCTGATTTTAGAGTTGCATCATTTCACAGAGTAAATTAGATCAATTAGATTCTGTTCATCGATAAATCAAATAAAGTAAAAGAATCCGTCTCATCTGACGACTGATAGATCTTTAACGTTCTCTGGTTCCAGCTTCATGGCGGTTCATCCTCTGCATCTCACAGACTTTGACTCTCGGTGAAATAAAACAAAACGTGAACTAAAGCTCACATTTTATAGATGAACCAATGGATCCGGAGCGACTGACAGATTGATCAATAATGTAAATACTGGTTGAAGAGTCAGGTGACTTTGTTTTCTGATGATGTTTTACAGGTAAACATCTGATGTCCTCCATCTTTACTTCTGACCCAGCAGCATCTTTCCACACTAAGATCCCTGACAAACATCCAGCAGCTGCAGAGATTCACTCCTCTGTGGTTTCACAGTTGATGAGATTCATGAGCAGCAGCTCCACGTCTGTGATTCTCACTTCATTGACAAACTGTCCTTGTTTTCTCAGCCTCACGCTCTCGTCCTCCACAATCTACCTTCACAGGATGAAGTGATTTCCAGAAACTCTTTATCTCCTCTGCAGAACGTCTCTGCCTGGAAGACACTCGGCTCCACCGGCTCTTTGATTCTGAGGTGAAGAACCCGAAAGGTTCGTCTGCTCTCGACGGGAACAACAAAAGTACTTCAGAGAAAAACAAACAGTTCCTGGAATCAGCGTCTTTGAGAGTTTCCAGGTGAATATTTGATCAAAGTCCACATATATAAATATATATGAATATACATAAATGTACACGTTCATCCTGAGTCTCGTCTTTTCTCTGTGGGAGAAGATTTCTCAGTTAAATCAGCTCTTTGTTCCCCACGTTCACTTGTATAATAAGAATAACTCCTCAGGCTTTGATCGGCTCAGTGTAATGTTCCAGTAAATCATCCACAGGTTCCAATTTTCACAGTGAACACTCGTCTCTCTCCTTTTCTTTGTGCGACAGATTTTCTTGTTTGCAGCCTGAAACCTTTTAACCGTGTTCACACAGGAAGCGTCTCCTCGGTCGCACGCGGCAGCAGCAGCGTTTCTAAATTCAGCCAGATCTTAAACGTTTACTTGACGTAACACCGAGACAGAAAAACACGTCAAAAGGTCAGATCTCCAATTAGTGGAGAAATAAACAGAGTTTCAGCAGATAAAGTTCTGACATCCCATAATCTGGGGTGAAGAAAACCACAATGATGTAGATTTCCTGTCACAGAGACGGAGAGTCTGCTGGTCACTCTGCTCACGTTGATTTAAACTCCATGTTGGAATGAGACGAGGCCTTCAGTCCTCACGCCCTCTGCAGCGCCGCTCGTCTGCACCCGTGTGTCTTTATTTTTAATGCGAGCACAAGCCTTGTTATATTTGGCGTGTTGCTACGGAAACTGGCCTTCGTTTAAGAACCATTGTTGCCTCTCCTGCGGAGGGCAGAACAAACTGTGCTGAGCTTTTCTTTTCATTTATGAAGTGGCTCTTTGACATGGAGCTCAGGCACCGACGAGAACAAACAGAAGGAGTCATTATTTTTCATTAAGCGAAGCCGCATGGTAATCACTCTGCTTCCCAAGACTCAGCTGACCGTTGACTAATGTGCACACACACACACACTCATGACCAGAAGCTGTGGACAGACAATATGGATGCTCAGGCCTCTGAAGTCCCAGCGCCTGCAGGCCGCAGCGCCGCGTCAGCTTGCTCCAAATAACTGGGTTAACGTGACCATTTAGTGCCATGATGCCGCAGGATGGCGCCTGAAGACACGTCCGCAACAGCTTTAAAGGGATAGTTCACCAAAACAAGAAATTCTCTCATCATCTACTCACAACTATTCCGACGGAGGGGGGGGCGAAGTGTGTGAGTCCACAAAACACTGGGTGAACTATCCCTTTAAGACAAAACAAAAAGATCCAGCAGAGGTGACAGCAGCAGCTCGGACTCTTTCTGCCTTTATCTGTTTCTCTGCGGCTCTTCTGTCCAGACTCCATTTATTTTTAATTGCTTTCCAGCGTTTGTTCTCATCTTTGTTTGCGTCTCTGCCGCCTCAGATAAGCAAAGCAATAATGGGAAATTAATTTGAATACATTTACAGACAGGAGCTGAAATGTCAGCCTCTAAAATAAAACTTGTGGTATGTTCGTATCTCCGCACGGCGTTTAGATTTCCACACACGTGCTCAGGGAGCAAGCCAGCGTCCCGGACGGACGACATGTAAACACAGTGTAAGTCAGAGAGAGAGAGAGAGAGAGAGAGAGAGAGAGAGAGAGGGCAAAGAGGACGAGTCAGCCGTCTGGATGAGGAGGGGGGGGGGGGCTGGTCCCTCAGAGTCAGAGAGGAGAAATCCAGATTTTATCAGGAGGAGCTGAGACGACCTCTGGAGAAGAGAAGTGTTTCCACCCCCCCACCCCCCCGCTCTAAAAACTACAACATCCATAAACCTTACAGGCCCTGTTGCCATGGAGACACTGAAGCATCTCACAGGTGCTCCTCGGTGCTTTAATAGCTTTTTTTTTTCCTCCAGTCAAACCAACACCACTTTCTTTCTGCTCCGACAGCATCGGCTCGTCTGCGGCTGTAAATCCTCGTCACCTCTCGTTCACAGAAGAAATGAAGAAATCTTTTTATTATTTAGGAGTTCCTTCAGAGCCGACGTGTTTTCATCGGACTTTAACTCAAGGTTTTATTATAACGTAGTGACGAGTTTAACACTTTATCATGATTTACATTTGTGAAGTTATATTTAAACCAGGATTAATGAATCCAGGCTTGATAATAAACTTAAACCTGAATTCAACATGTAAATGAATATGAGAAAAATATTACTGAGAGCTTTACTCTTGTTGAGGTTGAAGAACTGAGGCTGTTGCACCTTGTTAACATCATCTGTGAATAATTTGCTGACGACACATTTAACTGCTCCTTTCATCAGCTTTCATTCAGATGCTGAGTCGTCACAGACTCGTGAAATTTCCCAGCAGGAGCCTGTGATCCTGAAGGCGACGCAGCATCGCACTGAAACGTTCAGGGACATTTCTGAGGCCTTGACTCCTGTTGCTTTTGTTAAATCGTGATTCTTAAGTCAACCACTTCCGCTCCACGTTAGTTACCAGGCAACTTGGCAGCACATTTTTATATGAGACGTGATGATCCTCCGCTCTGGCGGCCCTGAGCCTGTGACTCCTGCTTTTAATTCCCTTTTCATCCAGCGACTGCGGCCGCATGATAAAATAAAGTGCTGTCGATGGCGCCCTGCAGCCGAGGAAACGTGTCGGAAAACCGTCTCGTCAGAAGAGAAGGTGACGGCCTGAACCTCAGCTCAGAGCAGGAAATCCCCTCTCAGCTTTAATCACGATCATGAGCCACTAACACGGCAATAAACTGTCATGTTGCTGCGTGTGCACGTTTGTTTTTCGTTCAGTTCTCAGCAAGCAGCAGTTTATTTACAGACGTTTCAGAGGACGACAGATATTAATAGCTCTCTACTTCTGAGAGGAGAGTGCAAACGAACCATGCCATCTTCTGGCTGCAGCAGAGACGATGAGCAGGAGGAAGAAATCAACAAGCACACGTTCACCACAACATCACCGGCACGACCGATCGCAAACGACCGATCACAGACGACCGATCGCAAACGAGTGATCACAGACAACCGATCACAGACGAGCGATCACAGACGAGCAGAGTTCATGTATCAGGATGTTTCACCTCAAAGCTCTGAACCAAACTTCTCCACAGAATCAGACACGACAAGCAGACGTCAGATCCAACGTCTCCGTCGTTAGACAAACTCAAAGCTCATAAGTTAAAGATGGAGACATGTTCTGAATCAGAGTGATCACATTAATCAGCGTTAAACCAGCTCATATAGGATTTATCTCGTTTGTTCTGCCCTGGTCACGTGTTCTAACTCGTTCTAACTCGTTCTAACTCGTCCACAAAAGGTTCAAAAGGTGAAAATGATTCCTTGTTTCCTGTGGTCGTCTCACTTGAACTACACTGCCCCCCCTTGGTTTCCAGTGGTATTGCTCCGTACGTCTATGTCCGTGTTTAATGTTGACCTCCGATGAGCCGTCAGGGGGCGTGTCAGACTGGCCACTCGACGTGCATCACGCAGATGTGATGAGGACGTGTTGTTCTGCTAACAGAGCGGCCATTTTGTATCAGGCCTGTGGAAGTTGCTTAGCGTCTGAACGCCACAGTCACATGACCTCACCCCCCCCCGACAAACATCACCCCCCCCCCAAAATAAACAGCGGCTGCTTCCTAACGTTTCCAGCTGGAGCAGTGAGTCACGGGTCAGTGTAACCGGCAGCGGGAGGAACATGGACGATATATTTAGGTGCGTGACTCACACACACACATGCACGCACACACACACACACATGCATGCACACACACACACATGCACGCACACACACACACACACGTCTCTCACTTCTTGACACAACGTCTTGGTGGAGAACTGGGGCAGGACTGAGTGAACATGAGTGAACACAGACTGAAACTCTCTCACATTTGAATCCATGACGAGGATTCATTTCTGGATTCTCTACAAGAACATGTGCCATGTACCGTGTTCCGTGTTCTACATGTTCTAAAGGTTCCTGCTTCTTCATCACGAGACTTAAGAGTTTAAACATGAAATCAAACATAAAATCCAACGAGCAGCTAAAGAGCGTTCTGAGGTCACGGGGAAGAATATGAGGATTTAAAGGTGCAGAGGTACATTTAAGGTATTAGTACACACTACATGCAGGTACATACAGACTGTGTATAAAGTATGTGACGTGGTTCTGGTTCTGTATGAGTCTGCAGCACAGAAACTCTCAGTGACCTGTTCAACATCACAAAGCAAGACGTCGTCACTTCCCCCCCGCAGACACTGAGCGGATCGTTGTCAGAGACGTTTGTGTTTCAGCAGAATCAGCGTCGCTGTGAGTTCAGCGCTTCACTCGCTCCTGACGAACCTGCGGCAGTGAAATCACAGACCTGGCACCACGGCAGGATAAGTGTCGTCTCTTTCTCTGTGTTGTCGCCGTGTTCTCACTTCAAAGCTCAGGAACGTCCTGAACTCTGCAGCTGATGGGGGACGCTGGCGATGGGAGGTGGGAGGGGCCTGGATGAAGGCTCATCCACGGCCGCGAGTAAGAAAACCCGCCTCACTTCAAAGCTTCACATACATTTCACCTTCAACTCGTTTCCATGGAAACTAAAAGAAACATTCATGATCCTCAGAGGATGAATCCTGATCATTGGTTTTAACGTGGACGTGAAAAAGCTTTTTCATTAACTCCGGGTGTCTCTAGATTTATTCTGAGGTCGCCGCCTCAAAGTAAAATCAATATGAACATGAGCTCAGCTGAAGTCTGAGTCACAGACGATGACATCACTCCGACCAGAAGATCATAAACATCATGAGATCACTTCCTCTTCCTGCCACACACACACACACACACACACACACACACACACACACACACACACACACACACACACACACACACACACACACACACACACACTCGTCACTGCTGGACACGTGTTTCCTCATCATCGTGATGTCACATAACCTGACAGCTCGTCACTGCTTAGGAGAGGCGTGGTCCCAAGACGCCGTCGATATTCCTCCACCCATCCATCTCTCCATCCATCCATCATCTCTCCATCCATCCATCTCTCCATCCATCCATCCATCATCTCTCCATTATCAATTAGTTTGATTATTAAATTAAAGTTTTTCCTAGTTGGTCCTTGAACCTGTTTCTGTATCTGACGATGTCTCTGCACATTCTCACATGTCTCATGTCTCATGTGATGAAGTTTCCTAACTGACCTTCTGGAGGTGTGGAGGACGTGGGACACAAAGGACTGATGACACATTAGAGAACTTTAAAAGTTTCTCTTTCACGTTGTGAAATATTCTTCTCATGGTTATATTTGCTCAGTTGTTTTGTTTACAGCACCATGGAAACCAGAAGAAGACGTCGATGTCAGAGACGCACGTCAGCGTCACATGACATGAAGACAAACTGCGAACGCTCACATGTGAGCAGCTGCTGGAAACTTCTTTTAAAGTAGAATCAATTCAAAAACAGCATTAGAGGAATTATCCACTTTACTGATTGAAGAGATTAATAAAGTCAAACGTCCACCGTCTCCTCCGTCGTGTCCTTTCACCAGGTTTCTCTTTGTCTCATGTTATTAACCTGAATCTTCTTCAGCTACAGAACTGATCTGTTTTCCACAGAGTCCTACTTCCTTTTATGGGCGGGGCCTCTTCCCCCTTTTCAGGACGCTACGAGGAGACTCAATAATGCATCAAAAAAGCAGAGCATTGTGGGAGGGCGGCCTTGAAGGAGTATGTAAATGAGGCACTCGGCTCCTCCCACATGTTATTCTGGTTTACAATGAGTCAACGAGGATTTTCACAGAGTTTGAAGTTTGTGTTTCTCACATGAAGCTAGAAAATCAGCACTGGCTCATATTTTCAGACGTCCAATCAGAGCGCGACGTGGAGCTGAAGTCTCAAACTGTTTCAGAACAAAGACCAATCAGCTCGACATTCACACATCTCGCTTTGTTCGGCCTTTTTCATAATTGACCTCTTTCTGTTTAACACACACACACACACAGACACACACACAGACACACACACACACACACACACACACACACACACACACACACACACACACACACACACACACACACACACACACACACACACACACACACACACACACACAGAGCAGCAGGGGCTGAGAGGGAACCAGCTGCTGAGGGAAAGACAATACCATTCGTCTCTTTTCTCCGCTCGACGTCTCACAGAGACAAAGACCTGCGGAGACAAACTGCCGCTGCAGAAACGTCTCCGACTCAGTTTCAGACACGTTTATACTGAAGGCACCGGAAACATCTCCGAGAAAAACTCTCGTGTGAAGGTTTGAAAACTGTTTGCTCTTGTTGTCGTGAGTAAAATAAGTTTGTCGACATAATAATTAAGTTTGACAGTTAATAATTAAAGACATTTACATGAGTTTGAATCACTTTATGTTCACATGCTTCTTAAAAAGCTGCTTTCAGGTAAAACGACTGAAGGAGGAGAGGAAGAAAGAAAACAATTAGAAGAAGATGATCGAGACAAAAAAGAAAAGAGAAGTTGTACAAGATGGAAAAGAAGAATACGAGGAAGAAGAGAGGTGGAAAAAGAATGAGAGGAGGAATAAAGAAGAAGCAGAAGAACTTTATTATGACTTCTTTCTAATATTTATTTCAATTGTAAGAAACTTAAACTTAAACTCTAACCTGTTAAACTATTAACCTGTTAATCTGTTAAACTATTAATCTGTTAATCTGTTAATCTGTTAACCTGCTGCAGGAGAAACTTCACCGGCTGACTGTAAACTCCTGAACTTTGACTGGAACATTAAACCATGAGATGATGAATCTTTAAAAACTGGAACCTGACGTTACTGACACGTGGCGACGCAGGTCACATGACAAGGAAGAAGTGACACGCCCCCCAAGATGCGACAGATGAAGTTAAACTATGAACAATTAGCAGCGAGCGGCGGTTCAGCATTATTCACGGAGCGCCACCACCAATCTCGCCATAACTACCAAAGACATCTGAGCCAATCAGAGCTCAGCGAGCACGATGCTCGTCTTTAGTTTCCTTGAACATTTTATCTCCTTCAGTCTCTGAAGAAAACCACTGATCAACACTTCTTCTTCTGAAGCTGTGGAGGTCAGAGGTCAGACGTCAGGACGAGCTCTTTAACTCAGAGGATGAATTAGAGGAGAAAGAAAACTCACATCATCCGACAACGACCCACAGCAACAGGAGCCACTGTAGCAACAGCATCAGACGAGTGAGACGCTCAGAGACGTTGACTCGGTGACAATCACAGCAAGAGCAGCAACGACCAGAGCATCAGCAGAGCGACATCATCTATACAAGCAGCAGCAACAGTGGGTGGAGCCTCAGTGTCGTCACATTCAGATCAGAAATCTGCTAAATCAGCTCATTGAGCTCCTGAAGCTGCAGCGACCAGCGATACTAAAAGATGCATGTTCAACTCCTGCTCCACGCTCAGCCGACACGTTTCACATCGTTCATATTTCAGCCACGTTACAGCAGAGTTCAGTTTGAGACGATGACGGAGAAGAAAATCTGGTCTGGACAGAATCCAGAGGAGCTGAAGCTCGATGGACTCCGTCAGACCGATGGAGGAGAGGCGGGGTCAGACGAGCAGCGGGCGGCTTCAGTCCGTCACCTCGTCAGTCCCACGCTTCATTCAATCACATGTGAGCAGAGTGCCCCCCCGCCCTCAGAGTCCCAAACATGATTCTGTTTCTCTGCTGCTCCACACCAGGGACGCTGCAAACCCAGTGACATCACTTCCTGTCCTGCTCAGGAAACAACTTTCTTCATTTGCGTTCGTCCATTGGAAGCCTGGATATTATCTTGTACTTATTTAAGTTATATTAAGTTACTTAATATTTTCCTAGGCGGGAGGAGTTTTGTTCATTTTGAATTAACCATTATTATATTTATATCAGGTTGTGTTTCAAGGTGTGTTTTATTCTGAAGGTGTGATGATGAAGATGATGAAGACGATGTAAATCCGTATCCTATGTTGATTTCTTAACTAAGTAATAAGTAGTAAGTAAATGTTATTTTCATAAGAATCTAAAAAGTCGTCGCCTGACATCCAGTCTCTTTTCACCGCTGCTGTCATGGTAACTGTCAGAGCGCCGCGGCGGCAGAGATGCTGCGGCTCAGCATCTGATGATGAACTGGCTCTTTTGGCCGAGTCCGGCTGCTGACTGTGCACAGCGGCGCGGTCGACTGCTGACCGAAGCCTCGGCACGCCGCTCTGCTCGGTTATCTGCACAGAGACGAGCTGGAAAACCTCATCGAGGGGAGAGAGAAGAAAAGTCAATACAGCCGCCGCTGCTGCTGATGAGGAGGAGGAGGAGGAGGAGGAGGAGGAGGAGGAGGAGGAGGAGGAGGAGGAGGAGGATGAGGAGGTGACCTTTACAGGAAGCGTGATTCAACAAGTAGCTGATTCTAATCTGAGAAGGAAAAAGACAGAACTGCCCTTTAACTTACAGCAGAGGAGTTCATCAACACACACACACACCACAGGTTTAGCCTTCATGTTGCTAAGCTAACTGTGTGTTTAGAGAAACGTGTTCGACACCGGAGCTAAGAACATGGCGTTTGTCTCGTGGGTGGAGCCAAACCGTCGTTATTGCGTTACATTGACAGGCTCCTTCGAAGCTGCGATGGGTGGATCCTGCTCGGGCTAACCTTTCCCAGGATTCCTTGCACTTCAGTGACTGTATTAAGTGACGCTAACATCAGTTCAACTGAAACCAACGGTACACATGAAAAACCAAACCCCCGAAGCCTTTTCGACAGCGACAAGATTCAGACAGTCTCCGTTGGACCCTCGCGACCGACGAGCCGACTGCATCCTCCAGATGTGGAAACAGCTCTATGGTTAAGAAAGTGTGGCGTCCAACGAGGTCAAAGGTCAGTGCAGGAAGAAGAGGATCCTTCAACTTACACAACATGAAACTACATCCTGTGAGTGACATCATCACTGAGCATCACAACCTGCTTCATCTGTGACGCTGCCTCCACCAGGCTGAGCTGTGTAAATACCACCTTCACCAGAACCCAGTCACCTGCCTCCCTCTACAGCGTGTGTGTGTGTGTGTGTGTGTGTGTGTGTGTGTGTGTGTGTGTGTGTGTGTGTGTGTGTGTGTGTGTGTGTGTCCTCTGACAGTGAAAACACTCTGACGTCCATGAAACTGCAACAATTAACTTCAGGTCTGCGTGAAATTGAGCGATGACACGGACTCTTGCTGAAAACACCAGCAGCACAAAGGGCAGAAGACGACGCCCGTAAACAAAACCTGCAAATTACTGAGGCGCAGCGTCGCTTTGTCGGCACAAACATCGTCTTCAGACAGAGGAGCCGGCTCGGTGCAGTTTCTGAATCATTACAGCGATTTTCATGGTTCTTTGAGGAGGATGATCCGCCCGCTGACGCTCCCTGAAGGGAGGACTGATGAAGGTGAGGATGTTTCCACCTGACGACGACTTAACTCTCTGGAGACGAGAGAAGGAAGAAGAAAGTTCAACACGAGGCCACGGCCTCAGTGTGAGTCTGTTCCTGGTGTCACGACACCTGAGAGGATACGTCTGTGGTCATGTGATTACAAAACTGAAGACGACAACGAGGAAAGTGCGACAGAATCTAAGTTACTACAAATACAGAAGCAACGCTGAAACTTCTTGAAAGAAAAAACTGAATTTACTTAATTATACAAGAAAAAATATGATTTCTTATACTTATGACACATATTATCACCAAAACATCATATAATGATAAATTCATAAAAGTTTTAAGTTATTATATTGTTTAATATGGACTTCATTTTGAGATAAAGTTATAAAATACACAGAGGTACATGAATCTGACACTAGAAAATAGATCATTAGTAGTTAAGGTCAAAGGTTAAAACAGAACGGTGTCTTTAGTTTTACATAAATGTAGAAGCTCTTCAGTGTTTCTATAATTAAAGAATAAAAGAATACGAGCTGAAACATTAGGAAGGACAAATCAGATTTCACTTGTAAATAAAGATAAATAGTGTTTTAGAGGATTTGCAGAACAACAGTGTGAAGACTGCTCCAGGTTAATTCTCTGGGAAATGATACGTCACATGTAAATGTGTTGGTGAGCGACTGACAGTGTGATTTATGTCGTATTCATCCGTCTGTGCAGCGCGTGAATTATGACCCTGCTCAGATTTAAAAACAGAAGATGCAGTGTTGGTCCCTCGTTTGTCTACAAACTGTTGCTGCGAGCAGAAAGATGACAGAGTGTTTAGAGGGAAGCAGCAGCGCAGCAGTCAACACGGGTTAATTCATCGCAGCCTCTCTGCTGCTGCTGCGGCGGCGGCCGAGCCACGTCAGCACTTTCCTCTCAGTCTCTGGAAATCACTGTTTGCTGTTGGGTAATAAGGAGCTGTCACACGACGGCTGCAGGAAGACACAGAACCAGGCCGACGCCACGGGGGGGGGCCTCAGCAACCTGTTCACCAACAACTGAACGCTCTGTGACTCAGTGACTTCTCAGGTGCAACGCCCCGAGACGTGAACTTCTGTGAATCTTCTCATGATGATGTTTAAATCAAAGATTCCCTCCTGTTCTACAAAAGTGACAACAGAGTGTCTCGGACACAGGCGCCGCCATCTTGAGATTTTGTCGTCATTTGCAGTTAGAGTCTGAGCAGCAGTGATGGAGGAGTGGTCCCACCCATTCAGGCACCTGACCAATCCTGAGTCAGTGTCAGCTGTCAATCATGACGTCTCAGCTGTTTAATATCAATGATTCAAACGAAGTGATCGGAGAAACTGGAGAGAGAAGAACGAGCTGAAAGACACAAACATGCAGATGTTTCCTGACAAACTGAAGATCTACGTCCTTCCTTCCTCTGTCAGCAAAGTTTTTTAACTTTCTTCCTCCTGTGAGGTTTTCAAACTGGACGTGAAGACGAGCTTCGTGTTTGTCGGAGCAGCTGCAGCCGGCAGCGTCGCTGAGCAGCGCTGCCCTCCCTCAGGAAGAGTCATCGCAGGGCTTCCTGCCACGTTGCTCTTAATTAAAGCCGAGCGCGCCTCCAGTGATGATTAAAAAGTCTGCAAACAAAAAAACTACGAGAGGATGAGTCGCTGCCGCCGCAAGAGCTGGATCTGAATCTGAGTTCATGTTGCGATGATAAACAGCAGCTCTGCACTCGTCTGACTGACGGCTAACGTCATGTGACACTCGGGTCACGTGTCCAGTCAGGGACTCTAAACTGCTCCTCTTCCTCTTCAGCTTAAAAAGTTGAGTTTGAAGGTTCGGACTTGAGAAAGTCACAGACGCTTCTTCAGAACCCGTGAACAGTTGGACGCTGGATGTTAAACACGTGATCTGTGACCACGAGACGACATTCTGACAACACACTGAGACATCCGTCCTGAGACGTCTGACGTGTTCACACCTGGTGTTAAAATGTGTCCTGAATGTGTCTCCTGTGATCCCATCTCACCCCCCCGCTCCACATGCAATTAACACGTATGTCATTTGTGCTAAAGACCAAACAATGTTGTTTAGAGTCCGTCTGAGAGATCCACTGTGACATCATTTCTCTGTGGACACCAGTGCAAAATGAAAAGGATCCAACAAATCAAGTGGTTGTTTGTTCCACATTTAAATTCAGGACTTTTGCATGTAACGGAGTATTTTTACTGTGTACAAATGTAACGGAGTATTAATATGATCCAGTAATGTAACGGAGTATTAATGTGTCAGTATAGTCACTTTAATTGACTTAATGAAGTACATGATGTGTTTGAGGAACTTTACTGTGTTGTAAAAAAACTACTCAGGTTATTTTCCTTCATTTTTTAAGAAGAAGAGTCTAAATCGAGAGATTTGTTCAAACCTGTGTGTGTGTGTGTGTGTGTGTGTGTGTGTTTGCCTGAAGGGATCCTGGGTAATTTACTACCCTCCGCTCTGTAGAACCAGAGTTAGTCCAGAAACAAATCCCTGAACCTGCTGCTGGTTTAATCAGCGCTTCAGGAGCCAGTAATGAGACGTCCTGGGATTAGAGTTTGGTTTCAGCCGCTGAGAAAGTTCACCTGCTCACTGGCGACCATGAGAGAAACGAGGCCGCCCTACGTCTGCGGCTGAATGTGACACCGCTTCCTGTAGCGCTTCCCCCTCGTCCAGCAGGAAGCGACCAGCAGCTTCTCAAACGTCCAATTACAGAGTTAATGTACGAGCAGAAAGACAATTAGACCAGGTGTCGTCTTCAGAGTACTTTAAATCCTTCGAAGACTGTCCAAGTCTGTGACAGTTTCCTCTAACGAACTCTCACAGGTCCTGAATAATTCTCAGAGAGACGATGTGATTGACCTGCAGATAAACTTCACATACAGCACGTTACTTCATGTTCACTCATCCTGAACTGACCTGGTTTCCTGTGTGAACTCACTGGCTGACGTCCCACAGAGTGACACACAGGAAGCAGAGCAGCTGCTCACAGCTGGAAAATCAAAAAAACATTTTTTGTGAAACTGAAGCAGCAAAAAAAAATCCTGCAGGAAATCACTTGGACTGTTTTTTCACGGACGTTCTGTTAAAGTGACGATTTTTAAATGAATGGATCAACAGAGAAACTGAAGAGTCGCACTGAAACAAAAGAAATATATAACTGTGAACATAAATATATAAAAACAACAAAGCTTTAACGAGCTTTACACTCTGAATGTGTAAGAAGCAGGCGTATCCATGGTTACAGATGCTGCCTCTAATAGGACTTTACTCCTGACATTGGAAATCTTTCACGTCATGCACCTGGGCTCTTAAACAAAAGAAACTCGATGGCTTTACTCCAGAAACTGAATAAAACTAGTTTTAAAAAGATGTTTTGAGACATAAATCCACTTAAGAAGCTGCTAACTCAGTGATCGATGACGATCTGCTTCAGGGAATGAATACAAACAAACTGCAACCAGAGCAGAAACGTCTGTTAAAGAAGAAAAAGGAAAACAACGTCTCTCTCCACCTGAGGAGTCGTAACAAACTGGGCCCATGATGCAACAGAGAGCAAGTGGAGCAGAATGAAAAAGAATCAATGAATCCATTCTTCTTCAAGGGCCAACAACACGACCATCATGGATGAAGGTCGATCGGCAGCACGGAGAGGAACAGAGAGACCTTGATAGTGAATGTGAACATACGAGGAGGAGATTGAAGATTCAAGAGCACGTCACATCTATTTCTACTCTGCTCCAGTTTATTAAAACTGTTTTCAGACCTGCACTGAAGTCCTGACATGTCCCTGACATGTCCCTCACATGTTCCTGATGTGTTCCTGACGTGTCCCTCACATGTTCTGCAGGTTCTGTATGTGAGAACAAATGTCTGAGTCAGTGTCTCTGGACATGTTCTGGATCTTCTCCTGCAGCCTCTAGTCAAATGTAAAATGAAAACAGCAGGAAAACATCTGGAAACTTCCCAGTGAGCGAGTGGACGTGTTGACAGGTTTCTAACACGTGACATCTCTACACAGCAGAATTTAAACGTCATGTCCTGCCTCTAGTTCTCATGGGTATTACAATCCTACACAGTCCGTACCCACCAGACTGAAGAACGCAGATTTCTGTGCCTCATTTTGGAGCCTGATCTCTGAAAAAGCTTCTCTGCTACAGGCAACAGAAACATCCCCACACATGACTAGTTAACATGACACTCTGGTGGAAACACACTCCACACGTGGCTCTGGTTCCGTAATGTTAGCATAAAGTTAACTAGCAGCTACCTCGAACTCCAGTCGACACCACAACAAAACACCAAAAGCTCCACGGTCAAAGTGTGTCTGCATTTCACGTGGAAGGATTTGAAAAGGATTCAGGCTGAAGGGAGAAACACAGAAACATGTGAAAGCAGAGCGACGCTCCGTGTTTGACTGTTAACGTGACGTGTGAGCGTTAAATTACTGTAGCTGTGTTTCTTACTTGTTGTACACGTGTTTCTTGTTTCTGATGCAAGAGGCTTCCTCACTTCTATTATTACGTTCTTCTGAATTTAATGGAAACGTGTTTTGGATTTATTTACATTTGTATATTGACGTTTATTTGAAACTGTTCCCAGTTCAGGTTTTAAACTTAAAAATAAGCTATTGTCATGAACCGTCGTTTTCTGTTTTAAAAGTACTGATGTAGCATCAGTACGGAAAAAAACTAATGTTGCTCAACTCTCCTGTCTCAGTGTCACATGTGCACAGACAGAAGAAGAAGAAGCAGGATGGTTGACAACATGGACTCCAGGTCCAGAGAGAGAAAGTTCCCTCCATCACAGGCCTCAGACTGTGACCATGAAACGACCTCCAGGCCGTCGCCTCCTTCGCCTCCTCCGTCACACGTGTCTCAGTGTTTCTGTTACGCTCGCTGGCTAATGAAAGTTGGGGGAGTTGAGTTTCTGAGCAGACGTTGTCTTCCTGTCTGATCTCAGGTTGTGTTGTCGGACGTTGATGCTCACACGTGTGCGGAGGAAAAGCAAAGGTCACGTTTTCTGCTGCGAACACAGAAGGAGGAGAAAGAACGCAGGAGGAGTGATTCAAAGCGAGGTGGCCGAGCTGCTGCTGACTGGGCTTTCTGTGTCTCTCTCTTTTCTCTCCGCCTGCCTCCCCTCCCCCCTCCAAACCAAAAACAGCATCAAAGCAATCAAAATGGTAATGTTCGGCATGAATGAGGCCCATCCCCCCCTCCTCCACCTCCTCCTGCACGAAACTCTGCAGACTTTTCTCCTCTCCATGTTGGAGGGGGGGGGGGCAGGACCACCCCCTTCTCTCTCTCAAAATGGAAGCTTCCACTACCAAACTGAGAGAAGAAGAATGAGGAGAAAATACTACAGCACAAACATCAGGAACGAGAGGGAGGAGGTGGAGAACAGATACTGACAGAACACTGACAGACCACAGACAGAACACAGACGGAACACTGACAGAACACAGACAGAACACTGACGGAACACTGACAGAACACTGACAGAACACAGACAGAACACAGACAGAACACTGACAGAACACTGACAGAACACTGACGGAACACTGACGGAACACTGACGGAACACTGACGGAACACTGACAGAACACTGACGGAACACTGACAGAACACTGACAGAACACTGACAGAACACAGACAGAACACTGACAGAACACTGACAGAACACAGACAGAACACTGACAGAACACAGACAGAACACAGACAGACCACAGACAGAACACAGACAGAACACAGACAGAACACAGACAGAACACTGACAGAACACAGACAGAACACTGACAGAACACTGACAGACCACTGACAGAACACAGACAGAACACTGACAGACCACTGACAGAACACAGACAGACCACTGACAGAACACAGACAGAACACAGACAGAACACTGACAGAACACTGACAGACCACAGACAGAACACTGACAGAACACTGACAGACCACAGACAGAACACAGACAGAACACTGACAGAACACTGACAGAACACAGACAGAACAGACAGAACACAGACAGAACACTGACAGAACACTGACAGAACACAGACAGAACACTGACAGAACACTGACAGAACACTGACGGAACACTGACGGAACACTGACAGAACACTGACAGAACACTGACGGAACACTGACAGAACACTGACAGAACACAGACAGAACACAGACAGAACACTGACAGAACACTGACAGAACACAGACAGAACACTGACAGAACACAGACAGAACACAGACAGACCACAGACAGAACACAGACAGAACACAGACAGAACACAGACAGAACACTGACAGAACACAGACAGAACACTGACAGAACACTGACAGACCACTGACAGAACACAGACAGAACACTGACAGACCACTGACAGAACACAGACAGACCACTGACAGAACACAGACAGAACACAGACAGAACACTGACAGAACACTGACAGACCACAGACAGAACACTGACAGAACACTGACAGACCACAGACAGAACACAGACAGAACACTGACAGAACACTGACAGAACACAGACAGAACAGACAGAACACTGACAGAACACTGACAGACCACAGACAGAACACAGACAGAACACTGACAGAACACTGACAGACCACAGACAGAACACTGACAGAACACTGACAGAACACAGACAGAACACTGACAGAACACAGGATGAGAGCGGAGCTGCAGCTTTTACAGACAAATCCAGTTCCATGTGTTTAACTGCAGCAAACAACAAACTGCATTCCACAGGAAATGGCATCGATTGAAGAGGAGCAGAGGAAACTGAGGCCGAGCAGCTGAAACACAGACGCACGTCTCTGTGGAGAAGCTGGGGCTGATGGGAAGTTGGGTGCTCTGCTGTCGGGCCGGGACCGACCGGCGGGGCGGTGCAGCGGGGGAGGCTGGAGGAGCTGACCGTGGTGCTGAACACTGGCGCAGCCTCCATCCAGCCTCCAGCTCCGGCTGCACCGACACCGGCACCGGCACCGACACCGGGAACCTGCTGCAAACTTCCCGGAAACACTCGCAGGCCGCGCGGTAAAACGCTAAAGGAGAAAAAAGTGAAAGCGGAATGTGGGCGAACCCAAAGGCACCGATCATGTGACCGAGCAGAACCAGCGACGTGAGAAGTAACGAAGCTTCAGAGAATCAGACGCAGGAATAATGAGACCACGTCAAACTTCAGCCATGATGCCGAGACACACACACACACACAAAATGGACGCTAACATTTCTCAACATTACACAACTTTGAGCTGAGGAAGAAGCTGCAACACAACAACAACACAACAACAACAACACAACACAACAACACAACACAACAGTGCAGCAGGAGTCTGCTCCGAACAATGAAAGTTGATGTTAGCAGCAGAGCGGCCATGAAGAGGAGGAGGAGGAGGAGGAGGAGGAGGAGGAGGATGCTGGTAAAGTTTCCTGGCTGTCTGTTACCTGTGGGTCCTGCTTCATCTGGGCAACTACTTCACGGGCCTGACGGAGCAGCGGCCGGAGGAACCAGCTCAGGAACCGGGGAGGCTCAGAGGAGAAGTGCCCGAAGTTTAGTGTGTGTGTGCGGGGGAAACAAAGCGGGGCTGACGGCCACAGACAACCAGCCCGGATCCTCATAAATATTCAGGTCGCGTCCTGATCTCCACACACCACCTCCTCCTCCTCCTCCTCCTCCTCCACCGCATCACAGCTTCAAATTCCCCCAGAAAACAGCTCCCACCGCCGGGCAAACTACTCCCCGAAGTGGCCTGGACCACAGCGGAGGAGGAGGGAGACGGTAGAAGGCGACACGAAGCCCCGGAGCCCGGAGCCGGCGGAGCGGCAGCGGCAGCTCCGGCGGCTCCGGGAGAGCTCCCCTCTCCCTCCCCGTCACTCTCTCCTCCTCTCAGGAACAACACCATGTTTCTTTACCTGATGACATTGGAGCTCCACTTTCAGCGCCTCGTGCAGGCCCTGTAGTTCCATGTCCCCGCCACAAATACACTTTTCTCGCACTTTCGCCGCCGCCGCCGCCGCAGAGTTCCCGGAGAGGAAACAGTTTTTCGGGCTCAACAACAAGAACAACTCCTCAGCTGCAAGTTCTCTGTTCGCAGCCCAGGACTCATCACACACTTTCCGCCCCGCGCACAAAAGTGCTCCAAACCCGGCGAGAGCGGCTCCGCGCCCGGCTGGTTCCTCCCCGGAGCTCGGCCCAACGTCGACGGGTCCCGGCGGGCGGCGACCGGCGGGTTCCGTCGGTAATTTTAAGTTGAAACGCGGGGACTATATTTTGTCCGAGTGCGCGGCTTGATTTCACTTTGCCTCGGGAAAAGTTGCGCTGCGGCTGTCAATGGTAATTCTGAAGTTCCCGGATGTGAGAGAGAGAGAGAGAGAGAGAGAGAGAGAGAGAGTGAGAGAGAGAGAGAGAGAGAGAGAGAGAGACCCCCCTCCCAACAGTCATGCGCAGTGAGTCACTCTATATAAAGTATTATTGTAATGTTATAAAAACTAGAATCATGTTGTTCAGTCGTATTTCAGAAGAGACATGTTTATTATGAAATTAAATCACGAGAATAAAAAGCAAAGAAACATAAACACAAATAATACAACACTATCAAACAATGAGTGTGTGGACGAGTTATTGAAAACTGCATCAAAACCCTGAGAGATCCTCAGCTTCAATCCCCATGATTACATTAATGTTATAAACTTTCCACTTCCTCTAATTAACATATTAAAGTCTGCGATTCAGGAGTCAGAGTCACAAGTGCAAAGAAAAACACAATACACACGATATGCTGTGGGTCAAAGGTCAACAAATAAAATATAAAATATATTTTCTCTTTACTCATCATCAATATCTTGATATCTAACGTCTGTAAACAGTCTCCTGTACATGTGCATTTATAAAGAGTTATAAACAGGCCAAATGAGCTAATACTTTATATATATATATATAAATATATATATATATATATATATTATACACACTCAGACGTCACTTCATTAGGTACAGCTGTACAATTACACTTACTGTGCTGAATAAACACATTGAACTGATCTGATGCGTTGAAGACAGATCTAACTGTGATCTGTTGATGATTTTACAGATGTACGTCCAACATGAAGAGTTCCTCTGTTTCAACACTGTCGTAACATGTGGGTGAACATTCAGGAGATTAAGTTATTCTAGCTCATCCTAATCTTAATCCAGACTGACACGTGGGTGTTTATGGAACATGAGTCTGAAAAGCTTCAGACTGAACTGAGACAACAGAAGAAGAAACGAGGAAGAAATAAAACCATCTTCATCTCCTCTTCTTCATCTCCTCTTCATCTTGTCTTCTTCTTGTCCCTCTCTCTCTCTTCCCGCCCTCTGGACACACGCTGAGCTGCTATTGGCTGAAGCTGCTGCTTCAGTGGTGAGAGGCCAGCAAATCGAGGGGGGATGAGCCAATCAGGAGTTGTGAGAGCGGAGGGACGGGTGTCAGGACCAATGAGCATTAGAGGATGCACAGTGTGGGCGGGGCCACAGGCAGCAGTGTGAGTTGATGAAGAAGAGACAGAAGAAGTTGAACTGTGATAGAACACAGTCAGTGTGTGTGTGGACACAACATGGCGGCCGTGGTAGATTCCGAGGTGACGTCCACTGTCTCCAGCTCCAGAGGATTCTACTGGAGAATCTCTGAGAGAACCGAGGGCAGAGTTCTGGCTCCTTTTTCACTATGGTGCTCAAAACGTATTTAAATGAAAACCTGGAGGTGACACAGATGTTTCACGTCACTCTGGTTCATGTGACCTCCGCTGTCACCACGTCAGGGCTCAGAAGAAAACCTGTAGATGGTTCAAAACCTAAAGCCTTTTATTTTGTAGGTTTCAGGAGCTGCAGATATAATAAAGTAGAAGATATAAAGTAGAAGCTGATGTCTCTGTTGAAACAGCAGCTGGAGAGTCGACAGAACTGAAATATTTCTTCCTCCAATCAGAGGAAGACATGAACTCAGACAGATTTGATATCAGCTGGATGTTCGTCTTTATCCGATCGTCCGCCCCGGCCAGGCCTGGACCGACCATCTGTCCGTGCTGGCAGCAGCCACTGGAGGCAGGCCGGTCCTGGACCCGGCCGAGGTCGTCATTCACAGGAAGCGTTTCACAAGCTGCTCGACTGGACGCTGACACACAAACACACAGACACACAACTTTGTTCTGCCCCAGAGTTGACATCAATAACCACTCTGACATTCTGAGTCTCTTTGTGTCGGAGTTTGTTTGGTGATACATGTTCACAGATGTTCTTTATTGTCTCACTCACATTTTAAAGTTAAGTTGAGGTGAATAACTTACCGTCTCTGCTCTGGATGGCTTTCATAACACAGCACCTGAAAAAGGAGAAGAGGAAAAACCCTTAAGAACAAAAACCACGAGAATAAAAACTAGATCAGAGACAATTAAAACCAACCTCAGGCCGACAGAAAAAACACAGGTAAAGTAATATATAAAGTAAATACATTTGTTCTTCAGTGAAAAGCAGTTTGAGGAGTTGGAAGAAGAAATCCCAGCAGTGGGTCGTCTTTATTGACGAGCAGCTCGCAGTGAGCGTGATGAGCCGGCGGTTGGAGATTAGAAGCTCTTTCATTATTTGTTCTGAATATGTTCTGCTCTGAGCTGCAGTGTAATTAAGAGTCAATAACAAAGCACAGTCTCACAGATAGATGACGATGAGGAGGAGGAAGGAGGCAGTGTGTTTATTTCCAAATGAACCTTCTCATTTTTCATTTAGCTGCAGGAGGAACCTGCTGCACACACACCTCTGAACGAACACGTGGCACAAACAGGTGGACAGCTGAGGTCTAACATCAGCGACACTCTCCATCACTGTAGAGCTGCTCTGACATTTTTATTTGTTTCCTCCAAATGGATGATTGGCAAAGTGCATCGCTGCAGCTCCTCCTCCTCCTCCTCCTCCTCCTCCAGCGCTGATGAGAAGATACTGTGACATTTGTGAGGATTGTGTCTTTGGGCTTATGAGAGCTTTGACATAAATGTCAGCCAAGAGCAGTCAGAGCGCTGGCAGCAGAGAAGTCACTGCATTCCTCTGCCCAGGAAAAGACATGATGGGCCCCTGGACACAGAGAGGGGCCCCTCCAGCAGGGCCCTCGCACTGAAAGAGACTAACATGCTAAACAACCGACATCTCAGGTTCGAGGCCCGTTGTTCAATGCACCGTCCCTGACAGTCGACGGCTCCTGTTTCCAAACACTCCTCTGTTCTGAACTAATAGTTTCTCTGTCGTCGTGGTTGTGACCCAGTTTCCTGCTCAGAGCTTCTTTCGAACGAACAACAATAAACACAAGTTTTCAGACGAGCGATTCTGCAGCTCGAAGCCGCTGAAGGAGTCGAATCTGAGCAGAAAGGAGGCGGCGGTGCCATTCTGCTCCTGTGAATGGGAGAAACATTCATTGTTCAGCCGGAAATTGTCATGCGGAGATAATTTGCTGACATAATAATGACTCACTGTGTTTTTGTGTGTCAGAAACACGCACAGCAGCACGACTGAAGACTATCTCTGGTTTTATTACTTTAAGAGGCTGCAAAGGTTCAGAAAAGAAAAAGGAACACGGAGCAGCTTGTGAGGAGAAATCTGCAAAACAATTATTACTGAACCTGAACAGAGGAGCTCCACACGACAACTTATCAATCCATCAAAACAGCTGTTTTCACCAACATGACAACAACATGACAACAACATGACAACAACATGACAACAACAAACTAGGTGCGAATTATTAAAATCACTCATTATGGTGTTTGTCTGAAGAGACGTCATCATGAGCTCTAATTAAAGAGTGCAAAGTTCGGATAATAAAAAACTATGATATATTGTGTTCTCGTCATGTGAAAAATAAAAATAAGACTTTACCCTTCAAACGACGTCTCTGTGTATTTTAACCTCACAGTTCTTCTATAAGCTTTTAAATTTGGGTAAATAGACAAAAATTACACTTTGAAACTCAAGCTGGATTTTAAGTGGTTGAGTAAAACAAGTTTTATATTTGTGAAATTAAGATCAAACTAAATCATATTTGAAGATAATCTTCTTGAAGCAAATTAATTCCTGAGCGTGAGGATGAAACATTAAGTCGTATTCAAATTCTTTTCTGTTTCAGCTCAGTTTCATTATTTCAGTCACTCAGCAGCTGGTGAGAAATGTAACGTTGAGTTCTGTTGTTTGGTGAACGACTCGCTGACAGATTTAAACTCTTCAGAGGAACCGCTGCAGCCGATCACTGGAGCTAAGTGAGGATTTAATAGGGCTGAATTATTAATCAGTATAATTCAATCGTCTCAGTCTGATTGTTTCGTGTTGGCCGAGCCTCTTCACATCAAACCAATCAGGCACTTTTAAAGATCACATAGAGATTTCCCAGGTGAAGAGTCAGCGTCACAGACTGTTCGAGGCTCTGATCCAGAGCAGCAGGAAGAGTCGAGTCCCCACACACCGTCAGACACCGAGCTGCAGCTCCACGTCCAGCAGGGGAACATCACACGCTTCTTACATGGATCACACATGAGGAACAGAACAGGCCTCTGGTCTCTCCGGGTTCATCGATTCACTCTGCAGTTAAACTGCAGGGTGCTGGGTTTAGGGATTTCCCAGCATGCAACACTTTCCTTCTGACCTTTGAACCTTCAGGTTGGTCAATGGAGGAGAACTTTTTAAATCTCAAAGAAAACTGAGTGAAACGATGTCGAACGTCAGCTTCATCGTTTCTCTGCGTGCCAGTGAAACAAGCTCGTGGGTCATTATGGGCCAGAACGATTAGTAAAGTCACTTCAGTACATTTCTCAGCCACTAAGAGGCGTTACCTTATTTTCTAATCCAGAAACTCAGAAGATTAATTAAAAACACATACGTCAGATGATTAAAACTTGTCGTCTCACCTTTTTAAAATGGGGATGGTATTTTGGGATCATTAAGAAACATCAGTTCTGCTTCCTTTTAATTTGTCACTGTACTAATTACTGTCAATTAATTCAACCTAATTATAGCTTCATTTGCTGAGGCCTAATTGACACATAGATCTGTCTGCTGAGCGGCCAATTAGAGACGAGACGCATGAAATACAACGACGGAGAGTCAATGTGAAGGTCGATGACATGAGATGATTATTAAGAGAAGATGTCTCGTCTTCACACAAACAGAAAAGATGAACGAGAGCTACAGGAAACATTTGAAATATTTAAAATAAAATCTAAAGGAAAATGTATTATTCATTCATTTTCTTTCAACAAACAGGTAGAAATGAATAAATCAGGGATTATGATTGATGAATGAATGAACGGATGTTAGAGTGACTCTCTCTCTCTCTCATCCCTTCTCGGCCGCTGATCAACAGTTTTATCGTTTCTCTTCCGCTCTGGGAGCCGTCGGCTTTGATTCTGCTTCCAGCTCCGAGGGCCTCGACTCGATTGGGCCTGAGCCCAGCAGCTGCTCCAGACATCAGAGGAGCCCCGCTGAGAGGGGCCCCCCACACTGAGCTGAGGGCCCCTCCGCCTCTCATCAGCACACTGTAATTCTCTGTACGCAGCAGGAGGAGCCGCCTCTGATGGGGAAGCTGCTCGACAAGTTCTCAACACAGAAGCTTCGACTCCACTCATTTAGTCATGAATTCATTATCCAAGAAATAAACTAAAAATAGTGACAGACGCCAGCTTCAGTCAGTCTGACTGTGTGGTTTCTTCGGCCGAAAGTGAAGATTGTCTATAAATTATATTATAATAATTATATTATATTTTTTCTTCAGCATGTTTTCCATCATGGACTCTTTTCTCTGAATTTTAAAGGATAAAATCCTCCGTTGCTCCCTGGGACCTTCACAGATATTAAAATGGTCAAACATGGTTTCACTCAGATTTGAAATAATCTCCCATCATGCACTGTGATGTGTTGGTGCTGCCTCTTCCTTCTAGATTAAACAGGTTCTCTCTCTTTTCCGCTGCCAAGTCTTTCCATTTTCTCCTCGCCAGCTGGTCAAGGGTCTCCTGCTGCCGCCAGGGCCCACAGCGCACTTCCTACTTTCTCCAGCACCTGTTCCTGTTTGGCAAAGCCGAGCGGGATCCCGAAAGCTTGGAGACGAGCCATCTGCTGCCCAACTCTGCACCATTTTACCCCCAGTCTCCCCCGAGCCTCAGCTCACATCCATTAGTTTCCCTCTCAAACACACGAGGCTGTGAAAGACGAAGGGACTGGAACACTCTGTAGATCCCAGTCATCGTTCAGCTGAGGTTCAAATCAAAGCTGGACTCGTGCAGAGCCGCTGATCTCCGGCTGCAGGTTCACTGACTGACGACCTTCACATCCCAGTGATTCTGACCTTCAGCAACAATGGTTCACTTCCAAAGGAACGTTTGAATCATGAATAACGACTCACCACGTTCTGTTTCACACGTTTCCAGTTGGAATGGATCTCGTCTCCTCTGGTGACGTTTAACAACACCAGGGTCAGTTTCATTCATCGCTGTGTTGTAGGGTTATTTTGGTGTAATAAATAATGAAACACATATTATTGAGTTAGGAAACATTAGACTTAGTGTTGAACACAGTGACTGATGACAGAGACTGATTTAGTTTAAATATATAAATATATTAAACCTTGGTCAAAATGTACGAGATGTGAAAACGTGTCAAATAAAATCTGAACAATGTCTCCATCTTTAAGGTCTGTTATGGACTACATTTCCCGTGGTGCACCACCGCTGCCTCTGCTGCGCATGCGCAAAAGAGCGGGACGCGCGAACCCATGCGGATGTTCCGCTGCGTAAAATGGCGGCGTGAGAGTTTCGACCCAAACCCTGAGCGTCACTCGTTCGTTTCTCTTCTCACCTGAGTTGTTACCGGAGCAGCTGAACCGGAGCCTCTGACCGGAGCAGGTTCGAGTCTCTGCGCCTCCAGGAAACTAAAGTCCGCTCCAGGTACGTGACCAGCCGGCTAACGGCGAGCTAACGTTAGCATCCGGGCGGCGTTTGAGCTGCGGGCCCGGTTAGCATCGACACCCGCCGCTAGCTCACCGGCTAACGGCCACAACATGGACGTTAAACCCCCGGTTAACTCGTTCAGTGACCGTCCACACTCGGTAGAGACGAAGGGAACCGACCCACCGAGTTCTGTGGTGATGAGCACACCGTGACCGGTTATCTCGACAAAGACTGTTAGCATGACAGGAGCTAACCGAGGCTAATTGATATCCACGCCTCCGGTTTAAATCTCACATCAGCTCTTTAACGAGACGTTTGAAGAACCGGAGGATTCGAACTGGTCCGGAGGGTTAAAGAAATTAAACCAGTTTCAAGAAACCACCTGAAAACTGCGTCTGGTCCTGAGAGACCGAGGACAGAGACCGTGAGGGGCCATTTATATAGACGAGGCCCACACCTCCACCAGGTGTCCCCATCAGAGAGCAGCACACACATGACGATCACATGTGTCCCCATCAGAGAGCAGCACATACATGACGATCACATGTGTCCCCATCAGAGAGCAGCACATACATGACGATCACATGTCCCCATCAGAGAGCAGCACACACATGGCGATCACATGTGACCCCATCAGAGAGCAGCACATACATGACGATCACATGTCCCCATCAGAGAGCAGCACACACATGGCGATCACATGTGACCCCATCAGAGAGCAGCACATACATGACGATCACATGTGTCCCCATCAGAGAGCAGCACATACATGACGATCACATGTCCCCATCAGAGAGCAGCACACACATGGCGATCACATGTGACCCCATCAGAGAGCAGCACATACATGACGATCACATGTGTCCCCATCAGAGAGCAGCACATACATGACGATCACATGTGTCCCCATCAGAGAGCAGCACATACATGACGATCACATGTGTCCCCATCAGAGAGCAGCACATACATGACGATCACAGGTGTCCCCATCAGAGAGCAGCACATACATGACGATCACATGTGTTCTAAGTTCCACATCAGCTGTAACGTTGTCATGGTTCCTCTTCTGTTGTGGATTTCTACATTGAAGTCGTCACGTTGACATCACGCCTCTTCTTCTTCTTCTGTTACAGAGCAGGTGGGATGGCGAAGAGGATCGCAGACAAAGAGTTAACGGACAGGAACTGGGATCAGGAGGAGGAGGGAGAGGAGGTGAGTCTCACACCAGCGGACCTCACTCACGCAGTGTGGGACAAACTGTCCACGGTGTAAAAATGGATGTTTTGAACATGGTTAGAGTAAAGATTTAGGTCTGTGTGGTTTAGACTCTTCATCCCTTCTGTCAGGAGAGGTTGTGGGAAACAGGAAGTACTGTAAGATGTAAACTTGACTCAGTGACGTCTCTCATCAGGCCGGGACGTTTTCAGTTGCAAGTGAAGATGTGTTGAAGAACCGAGTGGTTAAAAAGGCCAAACGCCGCAACGTTGGAGCAGAGGTAAAACTCAAACCTCAATATAAACTGAGACACTTGAAACAACTTGTGAATGAGAACTGAATCCACCACTGTGAAAGTGATGAGCATGTTTCCTCTGTTTCAGGGAGACAACAGCGGAGCTTTCAAAGGTTTCAAAGGTTTTTCTTTGACCAAGCCGGCGGCGGCGAGCGCAGCCTCGCCTCCGACCATGTTCTCTGGGTTTGGGAACGGAGGAGGATTTCAAGGCCTCGGCAGCCTGACCAACGGAAACAGCATCAGTCCGTCATTCGGAGGTTTCTCATCTCCGGCCACGTCCACTGTGACTCCAGGTGAGAAGACACGGTCTGTCCGTGTTTGTCTGATACGACAGACGTTGCTCTGCTGGTTGAGTTGATAAATCATGATGTGATGTAAAACACGTGACTCTGACAGTTACAGAGGTTTGATGGTGACGGATTTAAAACTATTTAAAATAATGAAAACAGCAGTTTGGTCTCAGGTCCGACTGACGTCAGCTGATCGACGTCTTCTTCAAACTGCTTTTATCAAATTAACACAACATCTTAGTTTTGTTCGTTTTCTGTGAAAACTTGTGACTAAAATTCAAAAGCATATTTTATTTAAAGAAAATTAAAATATGTAATTAACTGAATGTTCGTATATTTATTAAAAGATGTGACCTCACTGATCTCAGTGACATTTAAAGAAAAGCAGAGATTTAAAACCAGATTTGTTGGTTTCAGATGATGAAACTTTTCCCATCATGCTTTGTTGCTCCGCCTCGTGTTGAAGGTCAGTGTAATCGTCAGTGTTGATCTGAGGACGTCGTTCAGTCGTCGTGTAATGAAGTGAAAGTGCTTCATTGTCGAGGGTCTTGTTTTGGTGTTTGTGTGTAATGGAGCTGAATCAGCGTCGCTCTGTGTGTTCGCTCGCTCATGTCGTGGTGTAGCTGCAGGGCAGGGGGAGGGGGGGCTGCTGCATTAGAGGGGGGAGGGGTCTCTCTTCCTCTCTGCTTCATCCTCTGTAACGTTTCTTCTTCCATCATCTCAGGTCTGACGTTCAACAGCCCCTCCTCCGCCAAACCCATTGCTGAAATCACGGCCAAGCAGACCAATGGCTCCTCCCCAAGTCCGGCTCAAAGCTTCGGCAGCATCGGCGGCGGCAGCAGTGTCGGCAACAAGGAGTACAGCCGGCAGCTCACCGCGCTCAACTGCTCTGTGCGCGACTGGATCACCAAACACGTGAACGACAACCCTCTGTGCGACCTCAACCCCATCTTCAGGGATTATGAGCGGCACCTGGCCAGCATCGAGCGGCAGTACGGCGCCGGATCAGCCGCTGCGGCTGACGGAGGCTCGGAGGAGAAGAAGCCGGCAGGGACGCCCACCTCATCCACCCCTCCTCCTCCCTCATCTTCCTCCCCCAGCAGCTCGGCGGCTCCGGCTCCAGCCGCCACTTTGTTCTCCTTTGCCAAAAAATCCACAGACGACTCGACCCAAGACAAAAGCTCCCCCGCCGCTCCGATCCCCGCCGGCATCACGTTTAACTTCGGGCAGAAGGTGGACAGCTCCGTCCTCGGATCCTTAGGGTCCAAATCGATGACCCCCAGCTTCTCCTTCAGCGCCTCCTCCAGTCAGACCTCGGTGTTCGGAGCTCCAGGATCTGCTGCTCCTCGGTCCTTCAGCGGGACGAAGGCTGAGGACGCTCAGCCTGTAGGTAGGACACCAGATTTATATTTGTCCTGAGTGTGCGGAGGAGACTTGTGTTTTATGATTTACTCTTGAGACAAGTGGCAGAAAGAACCTGAACATTTCATCTTTAGAGATTTAACATTCACTGAATTTAAAAGATGTTAAATATTTGGTTTCCACATGATCCGGTTTGAGGATTAACTAAATTAAATATCTGTTGATTTCAAAAACAAGTTTCTTCATAACTTCAGTTTGTGAAACAGGAAATCGTGATGAGCTGTTAATTTCTACTTTTACTAATTTCTTTGTAGAGAAACGCTTCATTAAGAAAATGATTCAAACAGAAGATCTGTTTCGTCTCTAAAGTGTTTAAACTCATTAAATATGAGAAATGAACAGATATTATTTTTCTGTCACAGAAGAGGAGAATATTAATAATAGTTTAACTATTGATTGTGTCAGAAACAAAATAAATCAAATCTCACTTTGTTCAAGTTAAAGTGACTTTTAGGGATTTATGTCGTGGATTCAAAGTGAAACGTTTTGGTTTTTAATTTCAGTCGAGAACGGAGAGGAAGAGTCGGAGGAGCCGCCGAAACCTGACGTCAAAGAGGTGAAAGAGGAAGATGCGTTCTTCTCCAAGAAGTACGTCCGACTTTTACTAACGTTCTGATGTTAGTTCACATCTTCGTAAGACAGTTGAATGTTTTCAGCAGTGGGACGCTCTTTTCTACTTCATCTCTATTAAAGCAAAATAAAACAGGGACTAATATCTGGATCGATGTGATCAGACCAACTATTCACTGACCACAAAGTGAAAATATCTGGTGGTTGATATTAAAAACCTCTCCGGACATTTCAAGATGCTTGTTTTACGATTATTAAACCGAACTTGATTAAATAAAGATTCGAATCAGACTCTGGAGTTAAATCAGTTTTAAAACTCGATCCTGATGCAGAAGTCTTTGTGTTTGTCTTCAGGTGTAAAATGTTCTACAAGAAGGACTCGGAGTTCAAGGAGAAGGGAGTCGGAACTCTGCACCTCAAACAGATCGAGGACGGGAAAACTCAGATGGTCATTCGGGCCGACACCAACCTGGGTAATAAAACAACTTGTTCAGTGGCCGGAGCTCGAAACGACGGCTTCACATCTGTTTCTCACAAACCACAGGATCAAGAGTGACTGTGAACAGTTGAACAAATCCAGATCATCAGAATTAACGACTGAGGATTCTGTTCATTTATATAATTAATATAATTATTATAGAGGAAATATAATATATATATTAAATACAAGAAAACCCAAATATCTTTCTCAACTTCGATCTGTTGAAGATTGAATTTATGATCATCTGTTTAATGTTTAAATCCCAAACATGAAGATGTGAAATAATAATAATAATAAAAGATTTAGATTTTAAATTTAAATACACAGTAAAATCTGAACAAACGGCTCCACCTGCTGGTGAATCAGAGGAACTGCTGCCTCCTGATGAGGAGCTCGGTTGTTAAATCGTCGACTTCACTTCGCTAAAGTTTTTCCCGCAGGAAACAAAACTCTGATGAATCCACTTGTGATTGTTGAGAAACTTCTGTAAATTAAGTTTTTACTTTTACAAGTTTGAAATATTCACTGGAAGTTTTTCAGCCGAGGAGATTTTAGATAAAAGAAGAAAATCATTCATCATCTTCTTCTTCTTCCTCAGGAAACATCCTGCTCAACATCATGGTGTCGTCGTCCATGCCGTGCTCTCGAGTCGGTAAGAACAACGTGATGGTGGTTTGCATCCCGAACCCGACCATCGACGAAAAGAACCCGAGCTGCCCCATCCCGCTCCTCATCCGGGTCAAAACCGCCGAGGAAGCCGACGAGCTCCACAAGACGCTGGAAGAGAAGAAAGGCTGAACCCCCCCCCCCCCCCGAGCTTTTAGCAGCTTCACCTGGTCGTCCTCAGACTTCCTCGTCATACCGGTTTTCCCTTCACACCCAACACACGCATGTCAGTGTAAATAACTCATCCTGGTTAATCAGCTGTTTCATCACAATAAATTGGTCGTCATACTGTGAAATACTTTTGTTTTAAACGTCAGAGCAGGTCGTCGCTCCTCGAATCCGCCACATTCCTCCGCTCGGACGCTGCTGCTGTTAAAGAAACAGGACGATGAATCTGATCGGTTTCACTTTTACTGTTTTGATTTGGTCCAGAGCGACTGAACGTGTGAATCAAGGAGAATCATCGTCATTCATTCATCATCATCATCATCATCGTTAAGATCGTGCAGCACCTTCGATCGTCACCACTGAGGTTTTTGGGGAAAACTCCCAACAAAGGTCCAGTCGATTTGGTTTTACAAATTAAAAGCAGTAACAGTTCGTTTTTATCTTTTTGCTCTGGAAACTATTTATTGCGTCGGCGGATTCATCAAGTGGATCTGGTGTGAATGTTTCCTGCGTCTGCAGAGAAGTCTGACTGTAACTTTCTGTTTCTCTGTGATCACGGACTCGTTGTTTTCTAAGTGTCCTTCGTGTGGCCTTTGGTTTCGGCCTCGATGAGTCATGCTGTCATCGAACATTTGTAAAGAGGAATAAAAGGAAACGAACACTCACTCACTGCGTCTTCGTTCTTCACTTAAACCTCTCGTGGGAGCAAAGTTTCACGGCTCCGGAAACGTTTCAAACTGGAAACAGAACCAGGAAACGACTGAAGTTAACAGTGTAAAGTTTCAAATGGTTTTTAAGGGATTTGAACAAACAACAGTTTTTAAAAAGAATCAGAAAATAAAAGTGAGGTTTTTCTTTCTGTCCCTTTAGTTTTCAGTTTGTTCAGAAATCATTGTGAAAGTAGAGCGCGGGCAGAAAACAGATGAGCCAAAGAAAAACTGAAAATGTTAAGTTTGTCCTGAAGGTGGCGCCACACACCAAAGTTCACTTCCATGAGCAAACAGAACATTTAGAGAGGTGAACCTTTAACTGTCGTCATAGAAACCAGTGAGAGGTTCTTCTGATAATATGTATTTTAATAAATAAACATTAAAGTACAGAGAGTTTGTAAAAGAAGAGAATCTCAGAACGTGCACAACGACCGTGTCTGTGTACAAAAGCCATGACGCTGCGTTCAAGTGACGCAGGAACAAAGGGTTTTAACAAACAGCTTGAAAAAGGTTCTAAAAGCGTTTTACAGTGCAAACTGTCGTCGGTGAACGTCTTTGTATTGATCAGCGTGGATACATTCAGCTGGAGAAACAATAAGTACAATAAGAAATCAATAACACTGAAGAGACGTCTCAAACCGAAGATTTCACTTTAAATACGACACGAAGAAAAAACACTTTGATCGACGACGGCTTCGTCTCCGAGCGCAAATCTGAGCTGAACCGATGAAGTCGGGTCAACGACACTCGTGTTTCTCACGTTTGGTTTTAAAGTTCATCACAACTTTCAGTCAAAGGATTCGATTCAAGCAACCGAAGGTTCTTTTGAAATGTTTGGTCAGATTTCTGCAAATCATTTAGTTTTTGAGAATAAAAATGTTTTTTACTGAGAAAAATCTGAAAATCTGAATTTTAAAAGTTCCACTTTGTTATTTTCTTCCCACTGAAGAAGTCGAAGATGTTTACGTTTGTTCGTTTCTTCTCAGTGAATAAATCAGTTCATGAGTTTTATTAATAATTTGAAAATGTGAAAACATTTGTTTAATAAATTCAGGTTAAATCAAATTTAGTTTAAACTTCAAACAGAATCAATTAAAGTTCGATGAAGAAAGTTGATCAGTTGTTAATAAATGAAAGTTGAATTAATATTTAATTAGTTTCTGAACAAAAGAACCAACAAGAGTTAAAGTTGTGATGAACATGGAACAAAGTGAACTGAGCTGTGATTGGTTCTTTTATAAACGTGACGTGAAGTGACCTCATCACACGCAGCGTCGCCTCGGTGTGTGTGTGTGTTTGTGTGTGCGTGCGTGTGTGTGTGTGTGTGTGTGTGTGGAGGCGTCTCAGTGAGAAAAGCAGCAGAATATTTACACAGAAACAAACATTCTTCACTTCCTGATCAGAGTTCAGCCAATGCCTGCTCACGCTGAGGTCATGTGACCCTGTCGCTGGGGCCGGTTTCCATGGAGATGACCAGTCGACACAGCGGGAACTGAGAAGAAGAAGAAGAGGAGGAGGAGGCACTTCCTGAATGGCTGGTTTGTTTGTTTGTTTGTTTGTTTGTTTGTTGTCGTCCCTCCGGCTGAAGCAGGTGTGTGTGGTGTCTCTGTCTGGACACCGGAGGGCGCTGCTGTGTCTCTGGAGCCTGATGCAGGAGGCACTTTAGAGTCTCAACCGGCCGCCGCTACGTCATCAGGATCGGCTTCTGCCGCACCTCCAAGATGTCTGACACACACACACACACACACACACACACACACACACACAGAATAATCTTTTAACAAACCACATTTCCCATCAGCCCCTGAAGGTTCAGACTAAATGTCACTTCCTGCCTGTACGACATCCTCAAAATTAAAACTACAAAAATAAAACTTTCAATCAACTTTAAATTTTTCCGTTTGTCCGAGTGTTTGTTCATAATTGACACATTTCTATATAATATCTTTGAAACATGTTTGATCGTTGCAGTGAAATGGATTTAAAACATTAACGTGTTAGTTTTACAGATTGAATTTGATCCGATAGAAAAACAACGTGTCTTCCTCTCACCCGTGGTGATGCGGTGCAGCGGCAGCGTGACGTACGTCAGGTGTGAGTACAACAGGAAGTAATCCTCGGTCCGGTTCAGTTTGAGCCAGGAGCCGACGAGCGAGCGACCGGTGCCCGAGAGCGAGCGAGAGCGAAGGTTCGTGGTCGTGTGAAGATCTGAGGAAACAGAGTCGAGACATTTGATCCATTTGATTTAATCACTGAATTAATCTCATGTGTTTTAGTTTCCATGATTTCGGACCTTCGTCTTCCTCCTCCCTGAAGAATTCCTCGCTGTCGTTGGCCGAGTGAGATTTCTTCATCTCGGCGATTCGGTTCCTCGGAACCTTTCGTCTCAGAGACGGCGAGAAGAAGGAGGGGCGGTTCCTCTCCGGGGTGGGGGGGGTGCTGAAGGACGTCACCTGGTGGACAGACACGGAAACACACGGCGAAAGAGATCAAAGTGTTTCATCAGTAACTGTACACAGGTGTAGAGGTACTTTTACTTCAGTCTGTAACTGGAGCTGTCACACACGTGTCACACACGTGTCCATCTCACACACGAGAAGTGTTTTCAGCGGCCCGCTGACTTGTAACCTTGGTAACAAATTCCCCATCAGTCTGAGAATCTGCGTCTGTGACTCACATCTGGAGTTCAAACTGAGAAACGATGAATAATCCAGCGCAGCTTCATTTATTATTGATCGTGACCTGATTTCATCTCGTCCTCTGAGTCGCGTTCGAGTCTCTGAGCCGCAGACGTTTCTCTTCTGCTTCGTCGAATCAGACGAGAGGAAGTGAAACTAAACTGGTCGGGACTTCTCCACCTCGATGAAAATATAACGTAGGGAAGTTTGGAGTTCCTGTTTTCAGACGGTTGTAGAACTTTTCACTGAAACTGCCTCAAATGTGATTTAAAACCAATTCAAACAATTTAATTTCTTACATAATGAAACAGAGAGACAGAATTCTGATGGGTTTTTTTGTCCTCACCCTCTCGTGCACTGGGGACACCTGATCCTCCTCGGTGCCGCAGGGGGAGGTGTCTCCTGTCGGGACTCTGCTGACCGCCATCTCCGCGTGACCTTTGCCCTGCGGACCCTTCATCCTCACAAACTCCATGTTGTTGTACTTGTAGAAGCCGAACGACATCCGCTGGGCCATCTTAGCAGCGACGCTCACCTACGGGGGGGGGGGGGGGGGGGACACACACGGAGAAATGTTTCCTGACACACGTGATCAGATTTAATGGCGACTAGCTTCCGTCTCATACACGATCTTGTCGATGCTCGCTGTGTTTATGATAACGAGCTGAAGCGCAGCCACAGGTTCAGACGACAGGAGCAGAACTTCCTCACCCGGTTGTCGTAGACCTTCTTCAGCGCCTCGTAGCGGATCGAGCCCTGGAAGATGACGCCCTGGAACGTGTTGCTCTTGTCGCTCGCCACCAGCTCCACACAGACCATCTCGCCCTCGCCCACCGTCATGTCGCTGAACACCTGCGTCAGAGAATCCATCAGAACCGTCACTGCCGCCATTTCACCGCATCAACCTTCAACGGGGAAATTTAAAAGTTCTCGGAGCTTCCTGTGTTTGTGGGGACGAACGGAACAGGAAGTTATCGAGCTGACGTCTTGATTGAGTCGAGCGGTAGAAGCAGGTTTCAGTGCAGGATGAAGTGAAACAGCTTGAGCTCGTTAAAGCTGCAGCATCGACGCCATCGACACACTCACGTCCAAAACGTTTTACACACGTTCACGTTTTAGAACCAATTTAACTTCGGTAACTTTTATATTTTCATTCTCAGGAGGAAAACGTGCGTCACACAGAACAAACAGCGCAGGTGACACCAAATCCTCTCCGTCGCCCCCTGGTGGCTGGCTGCAGTACAGGACACAAAACAAAAAGCCGTTACCTCCTCAAAGTTGTCGATCATGAAGAAGATGTTCGGGTAGCTCATCTTTGACTCCTCCCCTTTACTGTCCATAGCGTGTTTGCTGGGAGATGCAAACACTTCCTGTGGGAGGAGGAAGTAAGAGAATAAAGACGGAAGCCGCTGTGAGACGTGATGAGTCTCAGCCGTGGTCGTGTCTCACCTGACATTTCTTCCTGTGGATGTGAATATCTCCTGCGTCTGAGCGCGTGCAGACGGCGCAGGTCACCACGTAGTCCAGCTGGAGGACACAGATCAGACAGACGTTTAGGGAACATCTGGAAACTGTAGCGTCCACATGTGTTGAGAACATCTGTTTGAGGATCAGACGTGGGGGGGGCGGGTTGATGTTTCACCTTCTGCAGGATGAGGTTCAGGTAGACGCTCTCCTCCCAGTCAATGTCGGGGTCACCGAGGCCGGGCAGCTTCTTGGAGTCCCTCCTGTAGACCTCCACCTCCACCTGGACGTCACAACCAGAGACAGAAGACGACAACATGACACACAACTGACGCTCCTGTACCTCACGTGATTGGCTGAGCTGCGGGCGAGCGGGGACGATACCGATGAACGACTGAATCATGCGTGAATGGAAACCGACGGGTCGGCGAACAGGAAGCAGGACTGTGGAGGTCACCTGTCGGAACAGGTGAGCGTCAGCAACATGGAGGAGGCGGCAGGTCAGACTCAGGTCAGACTGTAACAGAAGCTCCTCCATTAACTCAGTGGCGCCCCCTACGTCCCAAAACCGTCTTATCTTGTAAAAACAAATATGTTTCAGTTCGTCGGAAGTTAAACTTCATCTCCAACATCAGATCTTAAATGTTTGTTCATATAGTGTGTGCGCGTGTGTGTGTGTGTGTGTGTGTGTGTGTGCGTGTGTGTGTGCGTGCATGTGCGTGTCCTCGGTCGGAGACTAAAATCACTTTAACTTCGTCTTTTTCTCCGTCCTCTCCTCGACTCTGTTCAGAGGTTAAACGTCTGCGGGGAGAAGACAGGAAGTCGCCACACGTCGAGATTCATATCACTCACAAGCCGTGTAAGAGCACAGGGCTGGTTGCCACGGTAACACTGTTAAAATATGAATGTGCACGATGGGAAATATCCTTCATCTGATCTGTACCTGAACAATAAGAGATGAAGATAATGAAGATGATGATGATGAGGGGGGGGGGGGTGTTTAACCAACCTGGACACAGAACAATGTGTAACCATGGCGACCAGGGACAGATGTAGGACAAAAGGCAGACGAGAGCTGTTCAGAAGATGTGATTAGAAAGAGACGAGGGAGAGGAGGAGGAGGAGGAGGAGGAGGAGGAGGAGGAGGAGGAGGAAGAGGAGGAGGAGGAAGAGGAGGAGGAGGAGGAGGAGGAGGAGAAGGAAGAGGGGCGTAGCCACAAAAACTCTGGGGACACGTGACGTCCTCGGTTACATCATCTACAATTTCAATCTAATTTAAATCTGTCAAATAATTCTGAATGATTTGTTTCTTATATTTTAAATCGTACAAGTTGAACTTTAACTCGATGAATCTGTTTCTTCTGTTTGTCAGAATCTGTTTTCATTCTCATTAAGTCGTCTCGTCACCTTTTTGCCGTCGGCGTTGTCGGTGCTGACGTAGGAAAGTTTCCTGCGGACGTAGAACAACATGTCGTCCTGACGAGGAGCCAACTTCTCCATGAAGTAGGTGGAGAACATCCAGGTCCAGAACACGATGCGGTCGTCCTTAAAACAGCCTGAAGATGAAACATGAACCGAGTGAATTCACTTCCACACAAACAGACTCGTAATGTTCAAAGTTAAAATCAACAGTTAATATATTTTCACTTCACCAGCAACAGAGGAAACTAAACAAAGATTTTTTTTCATATCTTCTATATTAAGTCTATTTTATTGTTCATAACAAGTTTATATTTTTTATATGTCAAACATTCATCACATGACCATCGATCAGTTTATTATTTATTATCAGTCAGAAATATATTTTACTTCATTGAGTTAAATCCACAGTAATCTGATATACAGTATATATATATATATATATATATATATGTACATACATACGTATACATATATATATACATATACGTATATATATATGTATGTACATATGTACATACATATATATATACGTATATGTATATATATATGTATGTACATATATATATACATATATGTATATATATGTATATATATATGTATGTACATATATATATACGTATATGTATATATATATATATATATATACAAGCACTAACCAGCAGAGTAAACACGTCGTCAATCATTTCACACAACATGTCTCTGTATCGGCCGGCAGCCAATCAGAGCTCAGTTAGAGGACATGACCTCTGACCTCTGACCAGAGTCAGTGAACCAAACCAGAACCTGCAGCCGTCACCAAACATCAGATCCAGAAGAACCAGAGAGAACGTGATGATCAGGAACAGAACCCTCAACAAGACGATGGTTCAACAGAACCAGGATCTTTAGAAGCTCCTCAAAGACCAAAATGACCTTCGACCTTTTTATTGAGCAGAAGACACAAATACAACTCCAGAACTTAAAAACATCTAGAAACGTGTTCATGAGAACTTCAACCATTTAAGAACCACCAGAGCACCTCTGGAACCTCTGGATCCTCTGGACCCTCTGGACCCTCTGGAGCCTCTGGAACCTCTGGAACCTCTGGAACCTCTGGAACCTCTGGGCTCTCTGGAACCTCTGGAACCTCTGGACCCTCTGGAACCTCTGGATCCTCTATAGGTTTCCAGTCAGCCTTGTTGTTTTATGTCGCTTGTTAAATGTCCAGAGTGAAGCGGGTCGGTTCTGCAGCAGCTTCAGAGACTTTGAGAAAAGTCCTGATCTATTTAAAGCTTCATTACTGTGAATGTTAAAAATACATCGACTGTGTGTCTGGAGAAAACAGCTCCTCTGGTCAGTGAGCAGCATGACGAGCCAGGGTCCGACTGTAGGATTCTTTATTACTCTTATATCTTTTCTATCATTGTTGATTCTTTATTTCTCGTATAAACTGTTGTTGACGCTGCAGAGAACGATGATCCTGAGAACCTCCACGAGATCCAACAGAACAAGGTAAAGATCTCTTTGACCTTTCTGGATGAACAACCTCGTCCTGACTGAAGCGCCTCATGTTGATGAATCATCTCGTCCTCTCAGTGTCTGAAGAAGACGAAGCAGTGACAGTTTGCAGACGCTCAGATTTAAGGATTAGAGACAGATCAGAATAATCCAGACTGAGTCACCGGTTCTCACATCCCAGTTTCTTCTTCCACTTTTTATTCTCTTACTTTGGACAAATGTTCACAAACAAACTGAGACAACCTGAAAGCAGAGACCTGATCTGAAGGTGAGACGGGTCCACAGGAACCGACCGGTTCAAATGAAGTCACTGGGAAACTTCGTGACGCGTGGGCAGTACAGCAGGAACCTTTGGGGGCGGGGCTTACAGAGCCGAAGATAACTGCTCGACTTCTTCAGTTTTTTATTTAAGTTGAAAAATCTCCACATCTGGAAAATCCTGTTTCTTGAAGTTTGATATTTCTGGAGTTTTAAATTGTCTTTGTTACTCGTCTCTTATTCGGCTCAATTAGAAACGTCTTTGTTTAAAGTTGTTGTGTTGCGTCATCGTTGTTTTAAAGTCTCCTGCATTACCGCCACCTGGTGGACGGGAGGGGAGCAGCGTGATGTAGCGCGTTCACACGTCAGAATAAACTCCAGGAACTTTTGGTCAAACATAAATCAGTCTGTGTACTTTCTGAATAAACTCCTCACAAATATCTACAGTTGTATTTTTAAGCTCCGGGACGTTCTAAATAAAGTTCTGATATAATTGAACTGATGGTACGAGGGAGGAGCAGCTGTCTCACCTCTGACGACCTGAGTGTAAACAGACGTTAACTTAAAAACTAATGTTCATTCCTCTAACGACAGAAGTAACAGAGAATAAATTCTGTGTTTGAACAAATCAACATGTGTTACTGACGAGTTGAGTTTATCTCCCCCTTCTGGCAATGAGAGGTATCACACCAACACTTATAACAATTCTTTACGACGTCATCGTTTCTCTGAACCAAAGATTCAAACTGTGTCTGAAGAGCACGAAGCAGAAAACTGATGACGTCACGACCTCGAGAACAAAGCTGCATTGATTCTTCATCAGGACGGAGAGAGCGCACACACACACACACACACACACACACACACACACACACACACACACACACACACACACACAGATCGGATCAATAATGAACTCTAACGATCAAAAGCACCTGAGCAGCTAAACTCTTCGTGTCCTCAGTTACGACCTCTCGACGTTGATCAGACAGGAAGTTTAAAATGACTAAAGATCACTGTGGAGCTGCAGCAACTGATGATGTCACCGATCACATGACGTAACCTCAGGGGTCATGTGGTGGGAGGTCACTCACACATTTCTTCATTTGCTTTGTTTTGTTCAGGACCCTCTACGAGCCCCTCTATGGACCCTCTCTCTCTCTTGACCTCTCTCTCTCTCTGGACCCTCTCTCTCTCTCTTGACCTCTCTCTCTCTCTGGACCCTCTCTCTCTCTCGACCTCTCTTTCTCTCTCTGGACCCTCGATTGGACCCTCTATTGGACCCTCTCTCTCTCTCTGGACCCTCTATTGGACCCTCTCTCTCTCTCTGGACCCTCTATTGGACCCTCTCTCTCTCTCTGGACTCTCTATTGGACCCTCTATTGGACCCTCTCTCTCTCTGGACTCTCTATTGGACCCTCTCTCTCTCTCTGGACTCTCTATTGGACCCTCTATTGGACCCTCTCTCTCTCTGGACCCTCTATTGGACCCTCTCTCTCTCTGGACCCTCTATTGGACCCTCTCTCTCTCTCTCTCTCTCTGGACCCTCTATTGGACCCTCTCTCTCTCTCTCTGGACCCTCTATTGGACCCTCTCTCTCTCTCTCTGGACCCTCTATTGGACCCTCTATTGGACCCTCTCTCTCTCTCTCTCTCTCTCTGGACCCTCTATTGGACCCTCTCTCTCTCTGGATCCTCTATTGGACCCTCTCTCTCTCTGGACCCTCTATTGGACCCTCTCTCTCTCTCTCTCTCTGGACCCTCTATTGGACCCTCTCTCTCTCTCTCTGGACCCTCTATTGGACCCTCTATTGGACCCTCTCTCTCTCTCTCTCTCTCTCTGGACCCTCTATTGGACCCTCTCTCTCTCTCTCTCTCTGGACCCTCTATTGGACCCTCTCTCTCTCTCTCTGGACCCTCTATTGGACCCTCTATTGGACCCTCTCTCTCTCTCTCTCTGGACCCTCTATTGGACCCTCTCTCTCTCTCTCTCTGGACCCTCTATTGGACCCTCTCTCTCTCTCTCTCTGGACCCTCTATCGGACCCTCTCTCTCTCAGCCCCTCCAGCTCGGTTCTCCTCACCCAGTCCGCTGATCTCCTGGCGGATGTTCAGTCGGTTCCTCTCGTCGGCGATGGACTTCAGCATCTGCTGCAGGGACCCGTCCCTCTCTCCGTCCCCCGGGTCCCTCTCGTCCTTGTCTCCGTCCCTCTCTCCGTCCACCTCCACGGGCCCGTCGGCCTTACACAAACCGGGGAAAGACGCCATCTCCGCACCGGGATCATGACAGTCCGGTGACTCCACCGACGGCCCCGGTTCGCGGCCCCGGTTCGCGGCCCCCGCCTGGTTCCTGCTCTGGTCCCGGGTCAGTTCGGGGCTCGGGGCCGGTGAGTCTCAGCTGAGGAGCCGCAGGACGGAGCGGACAGGTCGGGGAGGACAGGTCGGGGCAGCCCGGGCGGGCGGTGCTGACAGGGGGAGGAGGCGGTCCTCACACTTCCGGTATCAACACGAGGCTCTTAAAGAGACAGAGCCATGTGTTGTTTTACTTTGTTATATTTATTTCTTGTTTGAATCACATGACTTCTTTATGTTTAAAGATAAAACTTATTTGAACGTGTTTCTTCAAATCCACTAAAATAATCTCAACATTAATGTTTGACAGAATAAGAGTCTGTTTGTTTTAACTGTGTTGAATAAACTGTCCAATATTAAATTTAATATATAAATATGAGAATTTTCATGTTATTTCTTCAACTTGTAAAAATCAGGTTGTTTTAGTTTTCACTTTAACTCTGGATCAGATATTTTAATTTAAATAATGTTTCTCTTCTGTTTAACTTCACCCGGAGCTTCCGGTTCTCAGCGGGTCACAAATCAAACGCACCCCGGGCAGACTAACTAACAAGCGGCAGGAGAGTCCCCGCCCGGCTGGAGGAGGGCGGAGTCACGGTCAGTACGAGGAACTACGACAAAGACGAACATTAATATAATTAATAATTAATAAATAATATTAATAAAATGAATCCAACGGTAAATTCTCCTGTTCTCATTGGTCCAGAGTCCGTCACGTGATCCCACAGGAAGGAAGTTACTGTTTGGTTTGAACCGTCTAACTCCGCCCGCCCGGACGAGGCTGTGCCGCCGGTGAAACCCGGGTCTTCAAACGAGCGCACCCTTTGTCTGAGACAAAAGATGACGTCATTGTGTCAGAAATATTTTTATATCTTTGAGTTTGTGACAAAAACTAAAATGTTCCTGAAGTAAAATAAGAATCACCTCCTTTTTATATAAACTCCTGATTCAAGTTCGTCTCAGAAACAAAGTCAATTCATACTTTTATCACGGTGTACTTATAACATGTGGTTTAATAAAGATTTATAATTCAAATATACAAAATAACATCACACGTGGTTTTAAGTCATATTTTTACTTTGTTCCTCAAAGTCTTAATCAGCAAATAAAACTCAATTCTAATGTTTCACTTGAATATTTCCTCAAAAATCGAAATTTCTCAAATCTCGGTTGAAGTAAAACACAGATAGTAAATGTTATTATAAGAAGACATTCACGTTTAAAGAAGTCGATCTGCTGAACTCTGTTTTTATCTAAAGAAAAATAATATTTCAGTTAAAAACTAAATCCAGATGAAATCAGAACTTGTAATAAATTCACCACAAACTGAAACAGTCGTTTTGCCTCAGACCCTGAACACATCGTCACACTTTATTAATAATAATAATATTTAGTGTTTCAGGAAACAAACACTCGTCTCGTTCAGAGTCTCAACAATCAGATGAATCCTCGCTGGACGTCCCCAGCTCGCCCTCCCATTGGTCGACCTCTCAGGGGTCGGTCGTGATAACGGTGGGCGGAGATGGGGTCGAAGCGGGGGCGGGGCAGGAGGCCGTGGGGCAGAAGGCCGTGGGGCAGGTTTGGTCTCTGGTCATAATCTCCTCCGATGATGCCGGGCAGCGGAGGCGTTAGGGGGTGGGGCACAAACCTGAAGATGTCTCGGGGGTTCCGGTGGAAGGGGGGGAGGATGCGGCGGCGAGCGGCGCGTCTTTGTTCACGGAGTTGATGGAACTTTTTATAAAGCTGCAGAAAAAAACATGAAAATCTAAAGTTAAATCTGAAGATTCCAACGTTTGGAAGAAAAATGTTGAAGTTTCTGCATCACTTCAAATGATCCCATGAAGATAAGTCAAACTTTATTGGAGCTGACTAATGATTGAAACCTCACCTCTCTCCAGTCTGTGTCTCTGCTGGAAGCTGGTTCTGAACCAAACACAGAAACTCAGATTATTAACGACACTGAATCATATTTACTTTCATCACATCTCGTGAACTCACCTGGGAACTCTCGGCGGTACAGGTGTCTCCACAGAGTCGCGTCACACGTGACCACGTTCAAGTGTTTGCAGACGGACGACAGTCTCACCACCGAGCGGACGTCCAGCAGCCGCAGGACTCGCAGCAGGAGCTCCGGAGGAAGAGCCGCCAGACCGAACGCCACCGGCAGAGCCATCGCTGGAAACAGGATCACGGTAAAATGATCTGAAGTTTTTAAGCGATAATACGATAAAACTGAACCTGTGACCTGCTCTCGTCGTCTCTACCTTCTCTGGCGGCGGCGATCAGCGGGTACGCCAGCTGGTCTTTGAACAGTCGAGACAGTTTGCTCAGGTTTGTGAACGCTGCCGCTGCGCTCTCTCCTGGAAGACAACGGCAGAGAGGTTAACGCTGAGGTCAGCCACCGACGCTCCGGCGTGAAGAGTCAAACGGACCAATCAGAGCTCTACCTGGCCACTCGTCCGTCACGTAGCTGCTCGGGTTCAAACACAGTTTGCGAATCGTGTCGACCGAGTCGTTGACCTTCAGAGTGGCTGAGACAGAAGAAGAAGAAACACGTCAGTCATCAAAACATTTTCATTCTTTTTTTCACCAAGAAAAACTTTATAACAACTTTTAGAAGTTTAATGTTTTTACTTGGAATTTATTCTTTTGTTTTTCTTATGTGAGCGTTTGGAATAAACTGAAGTTGCAGAGAAGCTTATTGAAAATAAAGAACAAATTAGAAAAACTTTGAGCTTTGATGTCGTGTTTGAACTCACCGTTGATGACGAGCACGGGGCCCATGACCACACCCACCACCACGGCCAGGCTGTTCTCACACAGAGGGTGTGTGTATGGAAGTTTGTAGAGTCCGCCGGTCGACCTCCAGCCGCCGGGCATCTCACCGGGCTTCAGCTCGGACGCCTCGACACGGAGAGAAAAACACCGAAACATTTTGATTTATCACAGAAAAACATTGAAACATAAAAACTGCTCAGTCTGAACCATGTGATTCAATCTGGAACTTTTTAAAGTTCATAGAAATAAGAGACAGAGAGCATCGACTCACCTGAGGGACGAACCCGGTCTCCAGCATCAGGAGGTTTCCTGCCACCATGACGGCTTCGCTGGGGCTGGAGACGTGGGCGCTGTGGTGGAGCAGCTCCAGAGACAGAGGAGCCTGACCCTCCTCCGCCTCGCTGCACAGCATCGGCTCCCAGCTGCAGGCCGGAGCTTCAGGCTCCGGGTCCTCAGGCTCCGGGTCCTCAGGGTCCGGGTCCTCAGGGGACTCCGTCAGTGCTGCACAGCTGCTGCTGGACTTTAACATCAAACAAAAGCACCAGGATCAAACAATTAACAATGAGGTGCTGAGACATCTGGATCGCCCCCTGGTGGCTGGCTGCTCTACAGAGTTTCCTCTCTCCTGCTCCAGGTTTAATCAACAACTTCAACAAGTTGTGTCCAACGTGTATCAGGCAGATTATTGATGACATGAACATCTTGTGATTAAAGTCATTCTAACAAGCAACTGCTGAGATTCAGATCACATCAGGAATCACTCACCTGACTCGATGTGGCGGCGGCCATCGGCTGAGTCCGGCTCTCTGCTCGGCTGCTGGTTGTGTTGGTGGAGCTGGTGGAGCTGGTGGAGCTGGTGGAGGGATGTGAGGGGTGTGAGGGGGGCGAGGCGGCAGCAGCGGCCACAGACTCGGGTAGAAGGACACAGATCAGATCTCCAGAGACGATGCCGCAGGACGACAGAGTCTGGCCGGTGTCTGACAGAAGCTCTGAGCTGTTCAGAGACAAACTGAACTCCGTGTCTGGACTGAGACAGAAACACAAGACACTTATCTACACCGTCACCCGGCTGCATCCAACCAAGTTCATGAAGACGATGCTGATGTCCAACCTGAGTCCATGAGACGTCAGCACCGTCTCCCTGATGTGATCCCTGAGCTCCGTCACCGTCGGTTCTTCTCCCAGAAGCTCCACCCGGCTCGTCTGTCTGATGACCCGGATCCGCAGCTTCATACTGAGGATGACAAAAAGACGTCAAGTCACCAAACACAGAATGAATTCATCATCCCTAAAGTATCTGAACAGGGGGATTGTGGGAAATAAATTGAGTTTAACAAACCATCTTCACGTACAAATGAGTTTAATAATACTGATGATACACATTCTGTGTTTTAATTCACAGTAAAACTTCGTCAGATACAAAGACATCGAAGCACAAACCAGCTGAATCCTGTGTCATGGTTATTAAACAGGATGAAAACAGGTCGAACAAACTTAATAAAACAGACAAATCTGTGAATTTTTCTGGATTTGTCATGAAAATAACGAGTTTCAGAACAAACATCATTTTCCAACTGAACCAGAATCAAATGAAAAGTTCATCTGAACCAAAGCTCGTCAGGAATTCACCATGTTTGGTTTTTTGTTGAGTCATTGTTGTCATTTTTTCCTCTGAATGAACTTCAGCTTCGAACAACTGAGTTCTGATTAAACACGTTAATAAACATCTGATGCAGGAAACTTTAATTTCCCGTTAATGAACATTGAAATGAAGATTAAACTCAGAGGAACTCAACACACGAGAAAATCTACACACGAGAAAATCTACACACGAGAAAATCTACACACGAGTCTAACGAAGAGAAATGAACTCAGCAGAACAATAATGTTAATAATAATAATAATGATGATGATGATGATGATGATGATGAATACTGTAGATGTGATGAAGGAGAATAAAACGTTCGCATGTTTCGTTTTCGTTTCTCAGAACATGTTGATGTTTCAGCTTCCGGATGAAAACAGCTCGTCACAGGAAACGAGGAGAGAAAGTTTCACTCTCAACTTAGAAACATGAAAAGCTCTCACCTGATGACGTCAGCAGAAGAAATGCGAAGACTTTCTGACTTTTCTGTAAAATTTCTGTAAACATCGAAGAGACTCAGACCGGAAACCAGCGACAAACACCGCGCGCACTGACACTGCACCTCCGGGTGAGACCTTCAAAATAAAACCAAAACCATCTTTACGACATTTCATTTGCTTCTAAGCTTAATTGAAACATAATAAAATCACAAAGAGCAGCTGGACACTATTCTTTATTTAAAACTATAAGACTTATCTTATTATTTACAGGAAAATCGACTTTGTTCAGATAAAATACAAAGATTAAAATTACAAACTGAGCTGAACAACAGTTTCATCATCTGCTTCTTTTTGAATCTTTAAAATGTAAAATAATCTGGAGTTTAAACCTGATTGTAGCAGATGTTTGTTGTTTCCTGTAGATCACGTGTTCACCTGCGTCCCTCAATCAGTCTTAATAACATGACAGCGCCACCGTGTGTCCACCGCTGTCATGACTCCAACATTGTGAGAGTCACTCTAATAAACTTTTTCACTTCATCAAGTTCCAACGAACAAACAATAATAATTTGTTTTTTCAAGTTTTGTAAAAGCAAAAGTCTGAATCGTGCTTTTGTTTTGGAGGCCAGTCTCCAAACATCCGTGTTTTTGTCGCTGTCTTCCGCCGAACACGTCACAGTGTAACTTGACTACAACTACGGCGAGCGAGAGAGAACAGGCTCGTTTTAATTTCAGCTTCACTTTGACTTTTGTAGTTTTATTCTAAAAAAAACCTTCAGTCGCCATTTTGTTTTATTTTTCATTTATTTTCATGCGTCACGTCCAGTTTATCAATCGCGTTTTTGGGTCAGCTTGCTCACAGGCTTCCGTAGCGCTGCGCTGGCTCCTAGCTTCAGTTCTGCGCAGAAACGCGTCGTTTAAACCGTAACAACGAAAAGTGTGTGCGTCAGAAATGAGCCGAAGTTACAACGATGAGCTGCAGTTTCTGGACAAACTGTCCAGTAACTGCTGGAGGATCAAGAAAGGCTTCGTCCCCAACATGCAGGTGAGAAGTCAGCAAGCTAACCGGTTAGCTCCGTTAGCACATGTCGGCTAACTCTCACTGTCACCATTCAGAAGTCCCTCCGGAAAATACGAGAAATAACTGACGGACCCTGTTCACAACATTCATTCAATGCCGATGAAGACACGAGTTCAAATCTGCTGCTGAAGCTCAGAGACGAAACTGTCGGTGATGAAACATGAGACGAATCCAGGAGAAGGTCCCACTGATGCTAACTCATTTAAAATATATTACATCATGACCTGAGGTTTGGATGAAAACAGTGTTTGACTCAAGAACACGTTAATGATCTAATGGAGTTCAGCACAAGAACAGAACTGGATCTTCAGAAAGCTAAAAAAATAAACGAGTATTACTTTTATTACTTAGTAACAGAAGTGACGTCACGTTTACGTCATGTAAATAGTGTTATTTTAATAGATCATGGTTGATCATCTCTTACTAAAGGAGAAACTGTCGAACAAAAAGTTTCATTTAAACAACTTAAAACAGACATTCGATCATCGTGTATGGTTTAAATATAAATATTGAACAAGACAAACAACTGATAAACTTCATTTATATCTGACAAACTAAGAGGAAACCAAACTGTTGAACACGATGATGGATTCGTTCCATCAGCTCGGTCACATGACGTCGACCTGTTCTCACTGACAGTCAAACGTCTTCTCGTCTCAGGTCGAAGGGATTTTCTACGTCAACGACTCTCTGGAGAAGCTGATGTTTGAGGAGCTTCGTAACGCCTGTCGAGGAGGAGGTCAGCTCGCCCACCTCACCTCCACCTGCTCTCTCTCTGTCTCTCTCTCTCATCATTTATCTTCTTCTTCTTCCTCTCAGGGTTCGGTGGCTTCCTTCCTGCCATGAAGCAGATTGGAAACGTGGCGGCGCTGCCCGGGATCATTCACGTGAGTAACGTGATGCGTAGAAAAAACCCTGAGAGTTTAAAGATGGAACTGCTGAAGGTTTTGATTTGTATTTATTTCCCCTCAGAGGTCGATCGGGCTCCCAGACGTCCACTCCGGATACGGGTTTGCGATCGGAAACATGGCGGCTTTCGACATGAACGACCCTGATGCTGTGGTGTCTCCAGGTACGTGACGCTCCAGAGCATCAGAGAACATTTAGTGATCAAACAATGGTGACATCAACTGATTCATGGAAAGATTCTGGAATTGCACCAAAGGAAAAGAAATAATCATTTTTCCTGCAGGTGGCGTCGGCTTCGACATAAACTGCGGCGTCCGTCTCCTGAGGACGAACCTGGACGAGCGTGACGTGCAGCCTGTGAAGGAGCAGCTCGCTCAGAGTCTGTTCAACCACATCCCGGTCGGAGTCGGATCCAAGGGCGTCATCCCCATGAGCGCCAAGTACGGAAAGATCCGCCCACACTGAAACTAGATCAGAGCAGGAACTTCCTGTTTACATGTGTGAACCGTTTCCCGTGTGTCACCAGGGACCTGGAGGAGGCGCTGGAGATGGGGGTGGACTGGTCTCTGAGGGAGGGGTACGCCTGGGCCGAGGATAAGGAGCACTGTGAGGAGTACGGCCGGATGCTGCAGGCCGACCCCAACAAGGTGTCCTCTAAGGCCAAGAAGAGAGGCCTCCCCCAGGTATCCCATCAGCCCCGGAGCTCGCGTCTTTATTTACAGCCGAGTCATTTTCTATAGAAACCAGCAGAGGAGTCGCCCCCTGCTGGTTTCAGGGACGTTGTCAGGCTGACTCCATGTTTCTGTGTCGTGCAGCTCGGAACTCTGGGAGCAGGAAACCACTACGCTGAGATCCAGGTGGTGGACGAGATCTACAACGACTACGCCGCCAAGAAGATGGGCATCGACCACAAAGGTCAGGTGTGTGTGATGATCCACAGCGGCAGCAGAGGCCTCGGACACCAGGTGGCCACAGGTAGGAACTGCAATCATGAATCACTCAGTTGCTCGTTATTCATTTGAAAAGTGAACGAATCATTTCAATTCTCTGGTTTCTCAGATGCTCTGGTCGCCATGGAGAAGGCGATGAAGAGGGATAAGATCGTGGTGAACGACCGTCAGCTGGCGTGCGCTCGCATCACGTCACAGGAAGGTCAGGACTACCTGAAGGGCATGGCTGCGGCGGGAAACTACGCCTGGGTCAACCGCTCGTCCATGACCTTCCTCACCAGACAGGTAGAGTCTTCATCACTCCATCGGGAGAGAGGAGGAGAGGATGGAGGGATGAATGGAAACTGATAGATGGATGAAGTCTGTTCTTGTCGTCTTCCTCTCAGGCGTTCTCTGAAGTCTTCAGCACGACGCCGGACGACCTGGACATGCACGTCATCTACGACGTGTCTCACAACATCGCCAAGGTGGAGGAGCACATCGTGGACGGGAGACAGAAAACGCTGCTCATTCACCGCAAAGGCTCCACCAGAGCGTTTCCTCCGCACCACCCGCTCATCCCCGTCGACTACCAGGTACGCACGCCGCCTCCGACGCAGTACGAGTCACACGTCCACCGTGCCGCCGCTGACTTTCTCCTCGTCTGATTGGTTCAGCTCACAGGTCAGCCGGTGCTGATCGGAGGGACGATGGGAACCTGCAGCTACGTCCTGACGGGGACCGATCAGGGGATGACGGAGACGTTCGGTACCACCTGTCACGGAGCGGTAAGAGTCCCGTCACGTCCATCGTCTCCATCGGATGATCGATGTTTGGAAAAACATGGACGTCCTCGTGTCCAAGTCCCAAAGAAGTTTTCATCATGAGACAAACGTCCAGAGACGTTTGTCTCATCACTTTGTCTGACGTCGTTCTTCTCTTGTCGTCGTTTCAGGGACGCGCTCTCTCTCGAGCGAAGTCCCGCAGGAACCTGGACTTCCAGGACGTCCTGGACAAACTCGCCGACAAGGGCATCGCCATCCGAGTGGCTTCACCCAAACTGGTCATGGAGGAGGTGAGAAAAACGTTTGACACTGAACGTCTTAATAAAGACAAAGTCATTATTGTCATTTTATATATTTCAAATATTATTTATCGTGTTGTTGTTGGTTTAAAGTCTTTTTTAATTTAGTTTCTCATTTAAAAATCTTTCTTTATTATATATTAAAAGTTTTTTAAGTTGTAATTTCTTTAAAATATAAAAACATATTAATTAACTTTGAAATAATTGATTGTATTTTCTTTAGTTACTTGAGTTTCTGTTTTTCCTCCAGGCTCCTGAGTCGTACAAGAACGTGACGGACGTGGTGAACACATGTCACGACGCTGGAATCAGTAAGAAGGCGATCAAGCTGCGACCGATCGCCGTGATTAAAGGTTGAAGCTGCTCAGAGACAATTCAACAAAGTGTTCAAGAGGCAAACGCACTTTTTTTTTTCTTTTGAGAACAAAGTGAATCTAATTTGTGAAAAGCAACAGAATGAAAATATTTTTCTGATTTTTTGCCAAATGTGTGATCGAATAAAGACGATCACTGAAAACTGAGTGAAATATTTTCTGTAGCAGAAGAAAGTGAAAACACGAAGTCGCTCTGCGTCACGAGAGCAGCGGCGACTCTTCAGTCACATGGTTTCAGTTTAATTCAAAATGTTTCGCGTCAGATTCAGTTGAATAATTATTCTCAGTGAAACTTCCTGCGGACGTCTCGTCCTGTGAAACATCAACAGGAAGTTAAATATTATTTCCATTGAGGAAACAAATAGTAAATATTAAGCAGCTCAGTAATTTTCTTACTGGTTTATATATAAATATACAAAGTATTTATTAAGTGTTTTTATTGACAAGAACCTTTTTGATTAAAATCTCATGAAACATTTTCGGATGAATAAACACTTTATTGGTTCTAACAGAAAAATTCAACATTTCACCATCAAACTTTTTCATTCAGTGAATTTTTCTGACATTGAGCAAAATTCACTAGTTCGGCTGAAAACAAAAAAAAAAACTTTGTTAATTCATCGATAAACTTCGACTGAAGATGATTGTTGTTTTTTTTAAGTGTTTATTTAAAATGTCTTGACGTCCTGGTTCAGTGTGGCGCCACCTGGTGGTGAAGATGAGGGAACTTTGTTCGTTTAACGTGGGAATTAAGTGCAGATACAGACGAACCACCGTGTGTCGCTGTTTCTATACAGATGTTTTAAAGTCTCATTAAAGAATGAAAACTTAAAGTTACAGTTCAACATGTGAAGTTTAATTAACATTTGACTAAATGGTTCTAAGCTCAGAACGGATCCAGTTTGTTTGAAACCTGTTTCTCTAAAAAGAAAGAAGCACCATGAAGATTTCAGCAGCGAGAACCTTTTAAACTGAGTCTTGATATTTTCATCTGTTTCCACTGTAGTGGAACATGTGAACTTTAGCTTGACGTGTTTTTAACGTGTTGTTTCCTGAAACGTCTGAGCGCTTCACGAACGTGCTCTCGTCTCTAGCTTGGTTTTAATTAAAAGGAGAAACAGAAATTATTTTTTTCCCCAAGAGGATTTCTCTTCAAAGTAAAGTTTCTATTCGGAGTTTGTCTCAGACTCAAATCACTTTTTGGAGTCACACTCAAGTTTTACAAAATGTTTTTTTTTTTTTTTTTTTTTACAGATTCACTAAATAAAATGTCACTTCTCTTTTGTCGAGGTTTGAATGAACTGAATCTGTGGAGTGTATTAAACAACGTTTGACAATTATCAGTTCAATTATTTAGGTGAGTTTTTATTTTCTTGTCAACATATTGATCGTCTGTGAATCCTCATTTAATTTAAATCAGTTCTTTCTCTGGGAAAATATTTTTTAAAACTGAAGGAAAATAAACCGAACTTCAAAAACCAACTAACCACGACAGGATGCTGTGAATGGTGGAAACAGGACAGTGTGTATTGTGTGTATGTATTTTCTATAACCGAGATATTGTAAAAAAACGGCGTCACAACTGAACAGTGTCTGCACAGATTCGTCGTTACTTTTTTTTTTACAGCGACTGAATCTGTAGATCTCGTCGTCTGATTGGCTTCGTGCTGCTTCACAGTTTTTCTTTGCAAAAAAAAAGCGTTTTGTAGAATCAATCGATATAAATTCACTGAGCTGCTTCTGTGCACGAGCAGATTCCTGTTTTTACAGCAGCCGTGCACGAGCGACTCCTACAAACGAGTTTGTTTCTGCAGAAGCTCGTTACTGCCACGAACAGGAAAAAGCTGCTTAAGAATAAGATAAACACACAAGTATGAATAGTTTAGTTTTGACATTTAGTCAAGACATAAAATGAGTCAATTCACTTTCTGAAAAATAAACAGTTCATATTTTACTGTTTTCAGTATTTTACATTTTGAGATTTTAAATCAGAGATTTACTGAATCAAAAGTATTAAAGAGTAAATTTCACTTTGAGAATCTAACTCATGTCTCAAAGATCCTGAAAATGTGACGAGACGTCAAAACTTTTATCCTCTTTCCATTTCCTGGCAGAACGAGCTCCGACGTTTAGTTTCCATATGTGAGAGAAGATTTAAAAAAACTAAAGCTAGGAACTTTATTTACATTCTCCCACATCTTATTCTCTTATTTACACTTTGTTCCTGTTTAAGTTCAGTTTGAAATTCAAAAACAGCCGAACGTATTCTGTCAGAGTTCCAGGTAATTTACTCATAAACTCACCGCTGACGTAGCTCCTGCATCCGATCATGTGATTAACGTAAAGAGACAAAACGACGAGGATTGTTTGTAAATGGAGGAAGATGAGGTCAGTGGAAGGCGGACGCACGTCGAGCTGAAACGTTTCACTTCAAACTAAACCCAACCGTCCCTCAGCTCATTAAACCAAATCATTAATGCCACGTTTCAGATAAATCATGCGACTCAGCCCTTTTTTTTTTTTTATCCATCCTGTGGCGAGTGTTGAAATGTGTTTTCTACTGAAGGTTCCACTAGAATAAAGCTCTGGTTACACAGAGTCTCAGAAGCGTCGGGATCTTTTCCAAACCTTCTCCACGAGACGTCCTCTCCCACAGATCCGTGTTCCACGTCCAAAAGCCCTTTTCCACACAGACTCCACGTTTTCCACAAAGTTCTCAGAGCGTTGTCCACGTCTCGAGTCCACGTGGACAGCTCGTCTCTCGGTAGCTGGAGGACGTTTATCCGTCCACTGACCTTCTGTCCGTTTTCCTCGACTTAGACGGACTGGGCTTCGTTATGCATTTACTTCTTAAGTGCAAAAGCAGCTCCTATGCTAAGTTCCATTTTATTTTTTGTTGTAAAGCAGCGTGTCCGCCCACCTTCTGTGAAGAGTCCTTTCAGTCCCAGTGAACTTCCAGTTTTATTTGCTACAGCTTCGCTCGCTGAAAGAACGCCTGCAACGAGAAACACGGGTGAGACGTGACTCGGACGCTGGCGGAGCCGCGACCACACAGAACGAACACTCGTACCTTGATGTAGCTCTTCAGGACTTTGACGTCCGGCTGCTGAAGAACCTGACACAGCTCCTGTGGAAATGAAAAGTAGGAAGCAGGGACATCGTCTTCATCCACATCTCATCACTGAAACGCTCCTTTAAAAACTACATTTCCCACAATGCACCACTCCCACTAGTATTTCAGCGAATCACAAAGCGTTCGAGGTGACGTGCGGACGAGTCTCACCTGTGAAATCTCTGGCGACACCTGCAGCGAGGGCAGATACTCCTGCTGTAAGAACTGGATGAACTCGAGCCCCTGGAAGGAAACAACCGACCGGTGAGAAGAAATTCACCCAGAGAGAAAATACTTGAGATAAAGACACAGAATCTGTTTTCACCCGTTTGAGATGAATCGTCTTCAGAGTGACGGCACATTCTGACAGAGTCTGCAAAACAAAGACGAGGATTCAGGGACAGGTGTTTGACACGAGGCGTTTCCAGCCTGAACTCAGAGACTCACCAGGACCGTCTGAGCGTCAGAGAGGTCGAAGGTCGGCTTGAGAGGAGCCAGGAAACAAGCGGGGACGATGTGTTTGTAGATGAAGTCGGGGAAGCCCACCATGCCGTCTTTCCCTCCTGCGGAGTCACGACAGCGTCAGTAACAGGAAGTGAACAATCATTCATCAGTGGATGTGTTGCAGATGTTCTCACCCCACAGCTCCACGAGCTTCGACAGGACGATGAAGCAGGTTTTCTGAGCGATGGGGTCGGGGAAGTCCACCGCTCCCTGGATGATGGTGAACACGACCCGCTCGATGTTTTCAGCTCCTGGGAAACGCAGCGTGGGTTTAAAGTTTCAGTGACGTCGTCGAGTTCTTTGTTTTCTTGATGAAAGTTTAATCCAGTGTAAAGTTGCTGTTAGCTTAGCTTAGCATAAAGAGTGGATACGAGAGGAAACCGTTAGCCAGACTCACCCTGATTGGCCATCACCTCGTTCATGCCGCTGCCTGTGATGGTCTGGATGAAGGTGAAGTAGCTCCTCCGCAGCATCTGCTTCTCCAGAGCGGCCGCCTGGTCGTTGTCCTCCGCCGGCCGAGCCAACACCTCGAAGATGGCGAGGACCAGCGGCATGAAGACCTGCTGCAGGAACGGGGACACCTGCCGCTGCCATGGCAACGTGAGAAAAGGCCGTTAAACCTGGTGACGCTCGATGACGACAACGAATCAGCTGCAAATTAGTTTGTTTAATTTAAATTTGAAGTTTTGATTCCAGACGTTCTTTAGCTGCTGCAGCGTCCTCGTCCTCAACCTGACTCCCCCCCGCCTACCTTGAACTTGGCGGTGATCTGGCTGATGAGCGGGATGAACTCCTGCAGGTCTTTGGCCTCGCAGTCCTTCAGCATGTGTTCGGAGGCGGCGGGGATGAACGGCAGCACCTCCTCCTCCATGCAGATGATCATCCGGTGCAGGAAGGAGCGAACCGAGCTGCGCAGAGCCCCCCGCTGGACAGGACAGCTCAGCGCAGGCAGGAAGGTCTGCAGACAGTCTCTGTAGACCTCGGTGCAGCCGCACTGCTTCACCGTCTGCTTGTTGCTGAACGCCTTACTGGTCCGACTGCGAACAGAGACAGGAAGACGATGAGGTCAGCCGCTCGGCGTCAGGTAGACGCTGCTGTCCGACACTCACCTGGCGAATCCGACAGCGTGGCTCAGACAGTCGGCGAGGGCGGCCTGTCTCTCCTCCTCCGTCTCCTGCAACAGTTTGGCGAGCAGCAGGTGGAAAGCGTCCATCAGCGGCGCCAGCAGACTCCTCATCAGGGCCTGTTTCCTCTCAGCGGGACTCTCTCCGTTCACGATCAGAATCCCGGCCGTCTCAAACATGAAGAGCTGGTCGTCGCTGGTCAGCAGCGCCAGGAAACCGTTTTCCTGGACAGACGATGGTGAAGATGATGAAGACGACACGCTCAGATTTATTTTCTAAATTGAAATGTGTTTGAAAACGTGCGGCACGATCCCGAGTGTTCGAGGGTGAAACGACATGCGAGCGATCACGTGTTGAAACTTACGGGAAGAGCGAGCGCCAGCAGGTCCTGGATCCTGGTCAGAATGTCCTCGATGAAGGCGTTCATGTGTTTACTGTCGGCAGAGAAAATCAGTGACGCCACATATCTAAAGGAATCTGTGACAATCAGATCAGACGTAACAACGACCCTGAGCTCGAGTGATTCATCTGTCGCTCGATGAATCTTTTAAAAACCTCAGAATCAGGATTTGATGAGTGAAGCTGGACTCACTGCAGAGTTTTGATGAATCTGGAGAAGAGGTAGGCCACTCTGCTGCGGACCTTCGGGCTGTTGTGTCTCAGTCCTCTTTGGTCCAGGAACGCCATCTGACAGTGAACACAACACAACGGGGGCGTCACATCTTTACAAACAAACTAACTCAGATTCAAAGACGACTTCCTGGTCTGTTTGGAAAAAGAAACTCATGAGCAGATCTTGGTTTCTCACCAGAACATTGGGAATGTGCTGCGGCTCCACCAGGAAGAATTTGTCGTATCGGACGACGGTTTCGAAGAACTCCAGAGACACGGAGCTGTGCTGGTAGCTGCTGACGCCACACGACACCAGCTGAGGATTCAAACACACGAAGACGTGAGCGAAGGGGGAAAAAACACGAGCAGCTAAACAGACGTTTTAGAGTCACGGAACTGACCGTCCTCATCATGTCCTGCAGAGCGCTCGTCTTCACCGTCTCACCGGAGAAATGAGCGCCGTGAGACGCCGGCAGGGCCTCGCCGAGCATGTACAGCAGCCTGATGGCGACCTCCACCTCCATGAACGAGGCCGTCTGCCAGTTCCTGAAAACCAAAGAATCCACACGGTACGTTTGAGTTGCTATGGTTACGTCTGGCCTCCACAAGTCTTTTTTTTCTCCTCGTTTGATGCAGTTTAAGAAAAGTGAACTCTTCTCTCCGACTCTCTGAAGCTGCTGTGATGTGGAACACCGGCGTGCTCTTACTGCATGGTGTTGGTGAAGACTCGGCGAATGGCCTCCAGCAGCAGCTCCGGAGAAACTTGAGCCAAACGATCCAACAGCATCTTCAGCTGCTTCCTGTACTCCACGAACATCGCCTCGTCCTCGCCCTGGAAGACAAACCAGGAGCGTGACGTCGTCTCAACGTCCTCCGAGCGCAACAGTCAGAACTTGAAGAACACGAGACTCACCTCGTTTTCAAAGTTGTACTCGTCGTCGTACGTCAGTTTCTTCATGACGGCGAGCATGACGGCCTGCGGTGAAGCAGCAGCCATGTTTTAGTCTCTTTGTTCTTACAAGTAAAAATAAATTCGTCGGAATCGTTTCGAATCAAAGACTCACCTCGATGTTTGTTTTCTGCTGATCTGTCAACTGAGGAAGCTGCAAAACAAAATCACATCTTTAAAAATTGTTTCAAGATTATTTCGGATTATTTTACAGTTTGAAAACAGAAAACGATCGAGTGTTGAAGTTTGTTCGAACGTAAAGAGAACGATTCCTCGGCACCTGTTTGAGGACGTGCAGGTATTCGTAGCAGAAGCCGACGATGTTGGCCGAGATGTCGTCGTCCTCGTGCACCAGCAGCTGCAGCAGCAGCGGCACTTTGGCCTCCACCGCCTGCAGCGTCTCCGCGGCCTCCTTCACGTTGCCCGCCTTGGCGAGTTTGGTCCAGCTGAGCACCAGACTCTGACCCATCCCGTTCACCAGCCGAGAGAACTTGGCCAGGAAGTCGACGTCATCCTCCTTAAAAAACAGGAAATAGAAAATAAAACATTGTGAGAGAAGCAGGAAGAGCTCGTGAACTCGTGACCTCATGGTGAGAAAGAATATTAGTGAGTTAAACATTCCTGAAGCCGGTTCTGTTTGTTTTAATGAATCCATCGACATCCTGGTTTAAAGTCTGACCTGCTCCACGTTGAAGAATCCAGCCGACTGCAGCACTTGGCACAGAGACTCCACCAGTTTGGTTTTGTCCACCGGGTCCATTCCTTTGTTGACGATTTCAAACAGGCAGTCGCAGGCCTCCTCTCTGAGCTCGTCCACCGACATCTGACTCAGCAGCAGATTCACAAACCTGAGAACCGACCACAACGTGAAGGACGACGTTTTAAATACACACTCGTTTAGTTGTGAACCTCATCGTTGTTGCGCACAGTCGCCCTCTCGTGACTCACCGGTCGTTGGCGATGAGGTTGAGGTCGATCCAGGACACGAAGGCCCCCACCACCTCCAGACACTGACAGGTGAGCTCAGGGTGCGACTGCTGGTATGTCTGCAGGATCTGGAACCAGGACTCCACCAGACTCAGGATGCACTGCTCCCGCATGCTGTCTTTGATCAACGTGTTCCTACGAGTCTCCTGAGGACGAAAGACACGAGGAGATGAACCCGAGTCTATACGAGTACAATCAAGAGTTTCTGTATGTAAACTTTATATAACTATCATGTCAAACTTAAAGAGGGCGAGTGTGTTACTGCACCTCGGGCGAGTGCAGGATGTCTCTGTCCACCACCTCAGCGTCGATGGCCATCAGCGTCCTGAGGTAGACGTCGACGCCGTGCGGGTTGAGACCCACCAGGGACAGGATGTCGAAGAAGAACTTGGGCCACAGCGTCGGGTACTCCATCACGAAGGTGAGGGCGAACACCTGCGCCGCCTTGTTCCTGATGAAGGGTTTCTCCGGCTGAGCGTTCATCAGCTGCAGCCGACGAGACCAGAGGAGAAAAAGAAGCTGTCATGTCGTCCATCTTTATTTTCTGACCGTGACAGGCGCTGTCTCTCTGAGCTGGACTGTACCTGACACTGGAGCCACTTCATCAGAGTCTCTCGAATCAGCTGCTGCTGGACGACGCTCAGACCAGCGTGTCTGAAACACAACGGGTCACGTGATCATTCACTGGACTTTCAAAATAAACAGAACTCTCCGGATCGTCTCTGCTGCGCTCTAACGTGGGCTCAGCTCAACACAACAGAAAGTCTTCGTTACCTGAACTTGATCTGATGTTCCAAAACTTGGAAGCAGAAGAATTTCACGTGATCGTCACTGAAATCACAAACAGATCAATGTGTCACAACACGTCAGACGTCAGTGGACGGATCATCGCAGCAGTGATTTAAAAAAAAAAAACCTCTGGTGAGAAACGCACCTGTAAATTCCTTTAGCGAGCGCCTCGGCACAAACCTCCCAGGCGTCCTGAGACTCCTTCAGCTGCTCGAAGTACGCCATCGCCTGGAGGATCACGAACACACACCGCCGTTACATCGTTGGTTCATCTCCCACACGTCACTAACTTAAATCACACGAGGCTTCGAACAACATTATGACCTGGGAGCTCAGGTGAAACACCGAGAGCGTCTTACCCTCTGCCTGTAGCGGGCATCGGCGTTCGGGTTGAGCCCCAGCAGGGCCTGCTCGTCCATGACTGCGGCGACAGACTGGCAGGCCATTCGTGGGTTAGCTGTCCTCCAGGGAAGGTTCAGTCGTCTCTGCTGCAGCCAGACGGATTCCTCTCATCTGAAGAGTCCAAGCAAAGACGAGGGGACACAGTCGTTGTTTACCCTTGACATGACTCAGCGTTATTAGTGATGAGTCCACACAAGATCACGTGAATCTGAAAACACAGAGCTGCAGGAAGTAAAGAGGACATGTCCTTTATTTTGAAACCTCAGATGAGCGTGGTATTTGAACTGTCTCTTCCTGAGGACATGAGGACACGGGACATTCTGATGAAATGATAGAATCCACTCTGATGTGAGTCAATGGGACCAGTTCAGTCGGTCTGACCCTTGACCTGCTCGATGTCTCGTGGCTGATCGAGAATCAGCTGATCATTTATCCATCGATGAATCCGACTGATGTTTACTGCGCGTGAGAGAAAGATGGAGCCACATGATGCAACTTCCTGTCAACACATCCAGCTGCGGCTAACAGGACCAACACCGGAGCTGCGGCTAACAGGACCAACACCGGAGCTGAAGCTAACAGGACCAACACCGGAGCTAACAGGACCAATACCGGAGCTAACAGGACCAACTCCGGAGCTGCAGCTAACAGGACCAACACCGGAGCTGAAGCTAACAGGACCAACACCGGAGCTAACAGGACCAACACCGGAGCTAACAGGACCAACACCGGAGCTGCGGCTAACAGGACCAATACCGGAGCTAACAGGACCAACACCGGAGCTGAAGCTAACAGGACCAATACCGGAGCTAACAGGACCAACTCCGGAGCTGCGGCTAACAGGACCAATACCGGAGCTAACAGGACCAACACCGGAGCTGAAGCTAACAGGACCAATACCGGAGCTAACAGGACCAACTCCGGAGCTGCAGCTAACAGGACCAACACCGGAGCTGAAGCTAACAGGACCAACACCGGAGCTAACAGGACCAACACCGGAGCTGAAGCTAACAGGACCAACACCGGAGCTGCGGCAGGTGACTGAAGCTAACGGGACCAACTCCGGAGGGGGGGGGTGTGAGAAGGCAACAGGCCGCACCAGTGTCTCTGTCTGCGGGTTGGGGTTAACGGTGTCCGGGCCGCTCCTGTGAAAAGTTCACACTGCGATGCTACATGCTAACAACTTCACTCCCATACTGAGTGGGTGAGAGCGGCTAACTCGGGCTAGCTCCGGTTAGCCGGCCAGTTAGCTGCAGAGCTGGGCAGCTGGAGGGATCCTGACACGGGGGAACCGGCGGTCAGCACCGGGGGCAGCTTCAGACCCGTCCCGCTGACAGGGGGGGGGAGCCGGGGACAGTTCCATGATGTCTCCGGGTTCTGGTTCTGGTTTTATCAGAGCTCGGTGACGTGAGCGGCCGCTCAGCGGATCCCTGCTCAGGCTCGAGTCTCCGGACGGATCCTCACACTCCGAATAAAGTTCACCCGGAGAACTGAGTTCGAATCTCACCTGAGAGAAAACTTACCTCATCACGTGGTTCTGCTCCGGTTCAACCGTCAGCTGCACGAAGGCGGACTCACACCAGCGGCTGTGCGGCGTGTCCGCCCGGTCACTTCCGGAGTGCTGACCCGGAAGAGGTTCATCCGCCCCACCGAAATAAGATCATGAGATAATCAGAATAAAACATAAACATAAAGAATAAATATAAAACATAAATATAAAGAATAAATATGAAGAATAAATATAAAGAATAATATAAAACATAAATATAAAGAATAAATATAAAACATAAATATAAAGAATAAATATAAAACATAAATATAAAGAATAAATATGAAGAATAAATATAAAGAATAAATATAAAACATAAACATAAAGAATAAATATAAAGAATAAATATAAAGAATAAATATGATATAAATTATAACAACAATCATAACAATGTGTTTCGTTTTCAAGTACTTTCCAAATAAACGTGAGAAGAATTTAAAGATGAAACTTCCTTATATTGCACGAGAATAAAGTTCTTATACATAAAATAAATACTGTTAAATTATAAAGATCATTCTAATAGATATGCAGTGACTGTGCTATAGTTAAAAATCTAACTATATCAAAGTTTACACAGAAACAGAACGATAATGAACACGGATGTGTTGTGATACATAATATAATGTTCCAGTACTTATACTTTATATTTATTGTGTATATTATTATACTTGTGGTAATGATATATTTATACTTTAAATGTATTGTTATTAAAGATGTGATGACGTGAAATGAAAGAACGATCAGGCTGTGTGGTATAAAGTTGTGAAAACCTGACACCTGCTGGACAGGAGTGAGAACTACAGCAGCTCAACAGCTCAGTGATGGATGAACCAAACATTTGATTTATTTGATAATTCAGAGAATTCATCTGAAATGTACTGATTTGATGAAGATCTCAACCTGATGACAAACACACAGTGTGTAGTTCCTTAGCTTGTGTCCAGAATCTGTCCACATGGGACAGTGTTCGGTGTCCCTCAGGGGACGACACTGTCCACTCATATCATACATCGTCAGCCTGACGCAGAAAGACGCAGCTATAATAATTATTAAAGTCAGATCTATCAGCTGTTTGAGTTTTTCACATTTACTCTCATAGAAAGAGTAAAAGTTCCAAAATTCACAATGATATCAAATAAAAATAAGAGGAAACCAGGAAGAACCAGAGGATTCGAAATCACTCAAAACGATTTATCAAAATGAGTTGAGCTAACATCAGCCTCAAAGGCAGAATATTTATGATTTTCACTATTTAGTTTAATAATTAAGTCAAAGTACTACACAATTATAATAATTACTAAAATACCATCATTTGTTCTAACAAGTATTTCAAGTTTTCTTTTATTTCCTGAAAACATGAAACACGAGGTTCTTTATTTCTATATTGAAGTAAAATGAGGTAATAAAAATAAAACATATTTTAATTCAATCTTCTGTTTTCAGAACATTTTAGATCCTCGTTCTTCTTCAGGATTTTTATCTTTTAAAATCTGTTTTTTAATTTTCAGGAAACAACAGATTAGTTCACGTTCGCTTCTTATCAGCGTTCGACAGAAGCTCAGTGTTTGTGTTCACGATGAAAAACACGACGCCAGGGACGAGACTGGAAACAGCTTCTGCTCTTATCAGCTGCACACAAACACACAACACAAACACACAACACAACCAGCAGACACAACAACACAACACAACACACAGCAGTGTGTGTGTGTGTGTGTGTGTGTCTGGGGACATAGAAACCAAAAGGAGGCTGGCTGTGGTTTTGTGTGATTATGCAAATGAGGGGAGGAAACAGGGATGTGACCCAAATATGAGGAAGAATAACGACGAGCTCGAAGCTTCGACACTGAAACTGAGATAAGAAACAAACAGTGAACACGGAGCTGGAGGCCGAGATCTAAATCTGACAACTCACACTCACACACTCACACACTCACACACTCACACACACTCACACACACACACTCACACTCACACACTCAGGTTCAACAGGAAACACATTGTTCATGTGTGTGTTCAATTAATGACCTGGTCCCTGTGGTCCTGGTCCTGGTCCTGATCCTGGTCCTGGTCCTGATCCTGGTCCTGGTTCTGGTCCCTGTGGACCTGTGCTGCAGCTCAGCCTCCAGCAGATGTCCACATTGAGCAGAGGATCTGATGATAATATATATATGTGTATAAATATATATATCTGTGTATAAATATAAATATATCTGTTACTGCTCTGATATTCCTTGTTAAAATATTCTCTAAGACAAAAGCTTGAATTTCTGTTATTTTATTATTTTCTAATAAGTTTTTGATTTGATCTAAATTTAATTCTTTGATTTAATTTCAGAATTTCAAAGAAAAAAAAAAAAAAAGGACGAATCAGAGATAAAATATCCAAACGTGACGTTTGTCAGTGTGTGATGTCATCAGGCTCCTGTGACCTCTGCCAGGGGACAATCAGCTGAGCAGAGCCCCCCCCCCACCCCCCCACCCCCCCGGCCCTCTGCGATACTGACGCCTAATGGATTTTCCTTCTTAATCTCAAGGTCCTGATGATATTCACACACACACACACACACACACACACACACACACACACACACACACACACACACACACACACACACACACACACACACACACACACACACACACACACACACACACACACACACACACACACACACGGAACTGAGGCTGCAGCACCAACATTCATCCATTAATGGTCAAATCTGAACTCAGTCTGATCGAACACAAAAGAAAACTCAGACAAAGTGGACGTCTCCAGATCAAGAGTCCAGAGGCTGAGACACCGTGAGACACCGTGAGACACCGTGAGACACCGTGAGACACCGTGAGACACCGTGAGACACCGTGAGACACCGTGAGACACCGTGTGAGTTGGAACTCTGGCAGTAGAAGAGTTGGTCGTCGTCTCTCCAGCGTCAGACGCTCGTGCTCAGACCTGCAGACTCGTGAAGTTGTTTGAACAACAGCAGCAAAACTCAAATATGCAGCGACGCTGCCAAAGAATGTGAAGTGTTTATTTAATGGTGCCAGTGAATTAGTGGAAGAAATATGAGCTTTCACAGCAACAGCAGAGCTCCCAGCTGTGACGGTCCGTCTTCAGTGTCTCTGCTCGGGCCCAGACTTCATCTGAACACGGTTCTTCAGTGGAAAGTTTCCAACAGATGATCAGGACGGTTTCTGACCCGATTCTCCAGAGGACGGACTCGTTCGTTATCCAGACAGATCGAGTCTGAACCGTCAAACCTTCGAGATGAGACCCAGAGAGAGAATCAATCAGCTGCTTGTGTTTTGTTCACAGATTCAAAGTCGATCACTTTAACTTTGTTGAGTTTTTAGTTCAGTTCTTCTGAATCTCTTCAAGTCAGTTGGACTTTTCCTTTAAAAGGAAACTTTGCAGGATTCAGTTCTCAGTGAAGGTCACTCTGCTGAGGAGCACGATCCAAACCCACAGAGCTGCTCTGGTTTTATTTCATCCTGGTGGAAAGTTGGTCGCTCTTGACAGGAGGTGAAAGGGACAGAGGGGCCCTCAGGGACCAGATCTGTTCCTCTGGCTTCTCTGTTTCCTGAACCTGTAACCAACACAGAGTCTGAGCCTCCGAGTCCGTCTCCTTCACGTCTCCTTCACGTCTCCTTCACGTCTCCGTCACGTCTCCTTCACGTCTCCTTCACGTCTCCGTCACGTCTCCGTCACGTCTCCTTCACGTCTCCTTCACGTCTCCTTCACGTCTCCTTCACGTCTCCGTCACGTCTCCTTCACGTCTCCTTCACGTCTCCGTCACGTCTCCTTCATCTCTCCGTCACGTCTCCTTCACGTCTCCGTCACGTCTCCTTCACGTCTCCTTCAAGTCTCCGTCACGTCTCCTTCACGTCTCCTTCACGTCTCCTTCACGTCTCCTTCACGTCTCCGTCACGTCTCCTTCACGTCTCCTTCACGTCTCCGTCACGTCTCCTTCATCTCTCCGTCACGTCTCCTTCACGTCTCCGTCACGTCTCCTTCACGTCTCCTTCACGTCTCCTTCACGTCTCCGTCAAGTCTCCTTCACGTCTCCTTATCGTCTCCTTCACGTCTCCGTCACGTCTTAGTGAAGTTGTTTGCAAACTTCCACCAACACAGAACCTAATGTTCTATGTTCTATGGTCTATGTTCTATGTTCTGATGTTCTATGTTCTGATGTTCTATGTTCTATGGTCTATGTTCTATGTTCTATGGTCTGATGTTCTATGGTCTGATGTTCTATGGTCTATGTTCTATGTTCTGATGTTCTATGTTCTGATGTTCTATGTTCTATGTTCTATGTTCTGATGTTCTATGTTCTGATGTTCTATGTTCTATGTTCTATGGTCTGATGTTCTATGGTCTGATGTTCTATGGTCTATGTTCTATGGTCTATGTTCTATGTTCTATGGTCTGATGTTCTATGGTCTGATGTTCTATGGTCTATGTTCTATGGTCTATGTTCTATGTTCTATGGTCTGATGTTCTATGGTCTGATGTTCTATGGTCTATGTTCTATGGTCTATGTTCTACCAGGATCTGCACAGCGAGGTGTTAGAATGTGGGTTCGAGGATCATGAACCAGTTTCTCATGTTTGAGACGTTCAGTCGATCAAAACACAGAAAACTGTTTCTCATGGACGAACTCAGACACGACTGAACAAACTGAAACTCACAGAGAGCTTCTCCTGCCAGAGACCACATCCCTCCTCCTCTCCTCCTCTCCTCCTCCTCTCATCCTCCTCCTCTCATCCTCCTGTCCTCTCCTCCTCTCCTCTCCTCCTCCTCTCATCCTCCTCCTCTCATACTCCTCTCCTCTCCTCCTCTCATCCTCCCCCTCTCCTCCTCCTCCTCTCCTCCTCCTGTCCTCTCCTCCTCTCCTCTCCTCCTCTCCTCCTCCTCTCCCCCTCTCCTCCTCTCCCCCTCTCCTCCTCCTCCTCTCCTCCTCCTCCTCCTCTCCTCTCCTCCTCTCCTCCTCCTCCTCCTCTCCTCTCCTCCTCCTCTCCTCCTCCTCTCCTCTCCTCCTCCTCCTCCTCTCCTCCTCCTCTCCTTCTCTCCTCCTCTCTTCTCCTCCTCTCCTCCTCCTCCTCTCCTCCTCTCCTCCTCTCTCCTCCTCCTCGCTGAGCGACTTCATGAACCAAACAGAAACTCTGACTCTTATCTGATGAGATTAATTCAACACTGGAGAGAAAACCACAGATGAAACTGAGAGGAGCTCCTCCTCCTCTCCCCCTCTCCTCTCCTCCTCCTCCTCTCCTCCTCTCCTCCCCCTCTCCTCTCCTCCTCCTCCTCTCCTCCCCCTCTCCTCCTCCTCCTCTCCTCCTCCTCCTCTCCTCTCCTCCACCTCTCCTCCTCCTCCTCTCCTCCTCTCCTCCTCTCTCCTCCTCCTCGCTGAGCGACTTCATGAACCAAACAGAAACTCTGACTCTTATCTGATGAGATTAATTCAACACTGGAGAGAAAACCACAGATGAAACTGAGAGGAGCTCCTCCTCCTCTCCCCCTCTCCTCCTCCTCTCCTTCTCTCCTCCTCTCTTCTCCTCCTCTCCTCCTCCTCCTCTCCTCCTCTCCTCCTCTCTCCTCCTCCTCGCTGAGCGACTTCATGAACCAAACAGAAACTCTGACTCTTATCTGATGAGATTAATTCAACACTGGAGAGAAAACCACAGATGAGAACTGAGAGGAGCTCCTCCTCCTCTCCCCCTCTCCTCCTCCTCTCCTTCTCTCCTCCTCTCTTCTCCTCCTCTCCTCCTCCTCCTCTCCTCCTCTCCTCCTCTCTCCTCCTCCTCGCTGAGCGACTTCATGAACCAAACAGAAACTCTGACTCTTATCTGATGAGATTAATTCAACACTGGAGAGAAAACCACAGATGAGAACTGAGAGGAGCTCCTCCACCTCTCCTCCTCCTCCTCCTCCTCCTGTCCTCTCCTCCTCCTCCTCCTCCTCCTCCTCCTCTCCTCCTCCTCTCCTTCTCTCCTCCTCTCTTCTCCTCCTCTTCTCCTCCTCCTCTCCTCTCCTCCTCCTCCTCTCCTCCTCCCCTCCTCCTCCTCCTCCTCCTCCTCCTCCTCCTCTCCTCTCCTCCTCCCCTCCTCTCCTCCTCCTCCTCCTCCTCCTCCTCCTCCTCCTCCTCTCCTCTCCTCCTCCTCCTCTCCTCCTCCTCTCCTCCTCCTCTCCTCCTCCTCTCCTCTCCTCCTCCACCTCTCCTCCTCCTCTCCTCCTCCTCTCCTCCCCTCCTCTCCTCCTCCTCTCCTCCTCCTCTCCTCCTCTCCACAGATGAGAACTGAGAGGAGCTCCTCCTCCTCTCTTCTCCTCCTCTCCTCCTCTCCTCTCCTCCTCCTCCTCTCCTCTCCTCCTCCTCCTCTCCTGAGAGGAGCAGCTTGAGTCTCATTCTAAATCAGAAGTTGTTTGTGTGATGATGAAATGATACGAATTCCATCGATGAATCTATTTCTACAGTTTGAGTCTGTTCACCACACAAACCAATGGATCCTTGAAGGACAAACAATAACAGAGCTGCTCATGTTGAAAAGTGAAATTTAAATACATTCGTTTCTTTAAAAATATGTTTCAACATTTCTCAACATGAATAAAACAAAGAGGATGTGACACCTGAAGAGTGAACCTTGATTCATTATCACAGCTTCTGTAACGTTTGGTTTAAAATCTTATTCTAAGAGTTTTGAGAACGAACATGAACTTTACTCAGATCAGTGAATGAATGTTCGTTACCTGCACTCGGACCTGCGTCACTTCCTCTTCCTGGCTCGGTCAAACATTAGTTAGGGGGCGGAGCCTCGTTAAATACAGAGGTGCAGTAAAATGGACCAGACCAAGTGGGTGGGGGGGGGGGGGGTTTCTGCTCGTTTGTCTTTTAACACGTTGACGAAGCATCAGGAGTCTTCACAGCTGCACAGAGGGGGATGGTCTTTACATATATATATATAAATATATATATAATATTATAAGATAAAGTCTAAAGTGTCCGAGTCTAAAAGCTTTAAAAAATAAAATGCATCATGATTGTTCCAGAGGCAGCAGGTCTCTGGACTCCAGTGATCTTAGAGCAGAACTTAATGAAGTGACTGAAACAGTTTTGTTTTTCACAGAACAATTTATTTATTAAACAAACACAACAATTAAAATGTGAAAAATAAAAAATATGTTTCTCGTCGTTTCTCTTCTGCCTGACTTTTCTTTTTCTGGAAAAACAAGAGGGAAGTTTGTGGATCAGTTGTGTGATGTGATTTAAACACAGAGATCTTTAAGATGCTGTAAAGTTACAGTGGTTCAACCTCAACGTTCCTGCAGCTGGTTTCTGCTCTGAGTGTGGATCACTGCAGCCTCTCAGGCCTCGGAGGCTCGGAGGCTGGTGACTCACGGGGACGGACAGAAAGGACTTAATTGTTGTGGGAAAACAAACGCACCTCAGAGGAAATATCACAGACTGGATTCTCTCAGCAGTTTGTCACAGTCTCTTATTCATTGGATTTTAAAAAGGCAGTTTAACATCGCAGGCAGTGACAAGGCCACTTAATTTGAAGATGCATTGCCCGACCAGGTTAGTGCCCCTCCTGAGTACCTCACCTTATCGATCAGGACGTCTCACATCCATCCTGCCGCTGCGTCCTTGTCCCTGCGGAGCTCCAATAAAGCTCCTCTACTCATCTCATGAGGACAACACATAATGCCCCCGTGATGGATCGTATGTCCGAGTCCTGACACGGAGCTGTGTGTCTGTGTGAAGGACAGGGGAGTGGACGACCCACAGAGGTCGAACCGTTGGTGATTTATCCAAGTCATGGAGGGACTTCCCCTCTGGATTCACCTCGGTGAAATCTGAGAGGACGACATCACAGCAGAAACTGTTCAGCACCATCAGACTCATCAGGTCGAATTCAAACTGCGTCTTATTTATTCACGTGTTTTAAGTTTAGATTGTTGCTGTGCTGAATTAGTTCTATGTTAAATGATTCAGTCGTGAGTTCTCAGAACTGTGAGTTATAAACATGGTTCATCCATCAGAGAACAGAAATCATTCTAACTGAAATCACAGGTTCAGTTGGATTCTAATTAAATCAGCTGCTGTGATAAACCATGACAACGCAGTAATGGAGGAAGAAGGAGATTGATGAAGCAGCTCCACCATCGATCCTCCGAGTCAAACCGCCGCTCTGCCTCCGGTCCGGCTGCGCTCGGTGCTCAGGTCACGGTCGGATGGAAATGCCACGCAGGGATCAGTGAGGCCGAGCCAGGCCTGGAGGCCCCTCTGGTGCTCCGCCTCCTGGCCCCCCGCCCCCCCCCGAGCCATCCTCAACCCCTGACATGTAGGACGACAGATGGACGACTTCCCGCAACAACGTGCACGGCTCGAGCAAAATGCCAAATGTCCTGCACGGCCGTGATCAGACGAGAGGCCAGAGTCCTGAGGTGCTGCAGTTTTTAGGTTAACGCTCCAGAAGGAGGCGAATAAAAGAGTCAGAGGGACGATGAGGACGTTTTGGGTTTTAAGGTAAATCACTCGCAGGCTTCAGAGACTTGATCTCAGTTTATGACTCAAGTGTTTTCAGTGCTTGTGAAACTTTGAAAAAGAGAAACAGTCAGTTCCTCCTCCGTCTCATTTGACACTGGTCCTTTCTAAACTGTGCAGTGAGAGGATCGTCCTCTGAGACGAGTCACTCATGGAGACAATGCGTCACATGAACTGAGCCACAGTTATAATCACTATACTCCGTCAGAGTGTATCAGGAAAATGCTTGAACATATTACAACCTGTCAGGATCCCCAGAGGATGAACCCCACTGATATCAGTGTGATCTCTTCCTCTGGCTCGACCAATGACAGGAGGGGCAGTGAGATGTATTGATGGTCGTGGTGCCCAGAGGATGACCAGAAAAACCTGTCGAAGGTCCTCACAAGAATCTACACACACACACACTGTGGAGGAGATTATGCTCATGAAGCCTCTGGAGAGCTCGACTGTTGCTGAGGCTTATTTCCTGAGACAGAAACATGTTCTGAGCTGAAACATCTGAATCATCATTTTAAACAACGTGTTAATGTTTCATTAAAGTTTTAAATTGATTGACAGGAGGATCAGACGATCAGAGACGTTCTCGTCCTCTGACCCGGAGATGAGACAGTTCATCTCTTCCAGTAAAATATCCTCACTCACCTCTGACATGAGAGTCGGGAACGAAACACCTGCTCAGCTCGTTTCTCCAGGAAGCTGATGTGAAAGAGTCACATGACCTCAGCAGGATTCAAACCTCTCCACTCTATTCTGGGTTCGGTGGTTACAGCTCGTCTCAGGTTTCACTTCTTGGATCTATTTCTGAACCACAACTCAAAGATCCTGGAGATTCATGACTGTATTTATTTTATATATGTATATATGTATATATACACAGTATATATATATATACTATATATATGTATATATACACAGATTGTTTCTTGTCCATAGTAACTTTCATCCAACATCCAACGTTCTCTGTTTTCAGAAGCGACTGAAACAAAGTCCAGAATATGTTCAACATTTGAAAACATCTTTACAGTTTCAAACACGTTTAGTTTAACGCAGATACATTTTCTTATTATGTTTTAAAATATTCTGTAAATGAAACCCAGACAAAGTTAAACCTGTTGAACTTTGAATTGAGAAGAGTTGTAGTTCAGATTTAAAGGAAACAGAAGAGCTGAGGTCTGGATTCCTCCGGTTCAGACCTCAGCTCAAGACTTTTCATTTGTCCACCAGACAAAACAAAACCATGTCGACTCACTGACGGTTGAATAATTATATATAAACACATCCAGGTTTGTGGAAAACATGATTTGTGTGTAATCATTCAACATAAACTCGATCTGTGATGTGAGGACGCGACCTTGGAGTCGTGTGTGGAAACTGCTCCTGGGACAAAGCTGCACTTTGAAACGTCGCCGCTGACGGGAAATAAACCGAGGCGTGTCTGTGGGGATGATGTTTACTCAGGAAGAGGACGCTCTTGAGGAGCCACTCGTCTGCTCGTGTGAGGAAATAACAGCAGCGTGGTGTTTGTCCTCTGTGTGTGTGTACTCGCAGCGTTCCTGGTTTATTTATGCTCATTATGCTTTTTCCATCCTGGACCGAGGGCGGCGGCAGCGTCTTCCTGCCAAGTGTGTGCCCTAGTTGCAGTTGGCAGTTCTCCTCAGGCTGCGCTCCAACGTACACAGAGCACCTGTCGGCCGGGACAGTACGGGCCTTGTTCCACCTGAGACGAGTCAGTGCAGCCGTGTGGCCTTCTGCTGAAAGGTCTTTATTTAAGGAAACCATCAACACATTACTTCACATTTACACTTTACTTAAACGCCTCCAAAGAACTGAAGCTTCCTCACAGCAGCAGCTGGAAACTGAAACATGTTTTCACACATGAACTCTGGAAAACGTTGTGTCCTTAGTGTTTGTCCTGTGAAGCAGCCGCAGCAGATTGTCCAGGACTCGTTCACAACAACAGGAACCTGTAGAACACGTCAGGAACCTGTAGAACATGTCAGGAACACGTCCAGAACATATGGGGAACATGTCAGGAACCTGTAGAACATGTCAGGAACCTGTAGAACATGTCAGGAACCTGTAGAACACGTCAGGAACACGTCCAGAACATATGGGGAACATGTCAGGAACCTGTAGAACATGTCGGGAACACGTCCAACTCTTTCATGACAACAACGTTCATAGAATCACTTCCTGTTTACGTTGTTTACTCATCTATACTTTTGATATTTCATATGTTCCAGTTGTCAGAGTGTCAGTCTTCACACGTTATCGCGGTCAGAGCCGAGACGTGTTCGCCCGCAGCTCATCATCGGGGTGGAACCTTTATTATTGAGCCTTGTTTTTCTACATGGGACGGGCTCGCTGATAAAAATAACCACACTGACCAATAAAAGCGACGCCGGTGCCAACAGTCGCTCGCCACCCACCAGCACAAGTCCTCCGCACCTGCTCGTGCGTCCAGTTTGTGAGTGTGTGTTGCCTGGAAACCAACATTCCCCCGTCACTGGAGCTGAACTTTAATATGATGAACCCGGGGGGGGGGGGGATTTCTATCAGCCTCCGCTCTTCATCAACTTTTCTATTGTCGTCAGAAAACGTCTTTTTGGAGAATTTTTTTATGACCTCTGACCTTTGACCTCTGACAGATCAGGACGTTTTCTCTCTTGAGTCTGAATCTTCATGTTAGTTCATAGTTTCATTTAAACTCCAAACTGGTTCAAATGAACGTCCTCATGCTTCAGACACAGACTGCAGCTTCTTCTTCTGTGGTTTAATGTGTCTCTACTTCCTGTGATTGGTCCAAAAGTCCAAACTGTCCAACAAAGTGTTTTCAGTGTGAACCAACAGAACCAGGTTCAGTTTGATCCAGACCCAGAACTCCTCTTCTGGTCTGAGGAACCGCTCACACCTGAAGTTCAGCTCCAGACTGAAGCTCCACCTCACATGTAAACAGTCCACCAGGTCATGTTGTCCGTGGAGTTTCGGTCACGGAGCATCTTTTGTCTGCAGCTTCAATAATCTGAAAAATACGTAATATTTACAAACTTCTGAGGAAAGTTTGAGTGTCTTGTATAAAATCAGGTTCCAGCTGGAAAACATTTGTTTTCAGTGTTTCAGGCTCTAAAGAGACAGAAGTGAAGACGGAGATGTTCCCGCCTGGTGGAAAGTCTTCAGTGGACCATCAGACGCTAATCAACTGTGTGTGTGAGCACAAATACTGAAGAAAACTGCGTATGTGCCTGATATTAGACACACGTGTTACTCATGTCAGGGGATTTTCAGTGTACTAATTACTTCCAGACCGTTTCCCGGTGCAGCGTGAGTGGGCCTCTACCTCAAGAGCTCGATTCCCTCCTCCAGCTTTTATTTCTGAAACCTCAGAGTCTCTCGCTGCTTTGATGAGGATTCACACGTCTGATTTCTCTGCTGGATGTTTCCTCCGCTGTCAACGAGGACGGTTTACAGAGGCTGCATGTTTGACGGACACAAAGGACAAAGCTCATATCGTTGGAGCTTGAGGTAGATTCAACTCAGTTAAACAGAAGATAAACTTAATTCAAATCAAAGGCAAAACAGCAGAAGATGGAAGGAGACAGAGCAGATGATTGAGTCAACACGTACATTTGATTGTTTATTGTACAACAACATCAACGTCTTCATTTATGATGATGTTGGAAAATCTGAATGAAATTAAAGTAATTTCTTTAAAATTGAGTGAATTAAAATTCTCTTATTATTCAGTTTCCCCTGTGGCCTCAGGTATCGATCCTTTTTGGACGTGACAGGATGTAGATCGAAGCAACATGATCCCGACACCTTGTGAAGTTAATGTTTGTCTGAGCCACAAAATCAATTTCCAACAACGGAGAGATCAGGAGGAAGTGGTTCTGTGACACACGGTTCATATTTCCTCCGTTGATTTGTGTCTGAGCTGAGGTGATAACTTCCTCTGTGCAGCTGAGTCCTGTCACTTTATTTATGGAGGTTTGCTGCAAAACTTTCCTTCGTGTTCAGATCAGGATCAACAGAGGTGTGTCTCCATGTCCTGTTCAAGATTGTTCTGCAAATTCCTTTAGAACCATCCCATAAATTATATCTGATCATTACTCATCCTGCCCACAAACAACAACTTTTATTGGCAGCAGTTAAACGTCTTTATCTAAAGTCACGTACGTCCTCAAAAAGATTAAGAACAGAAGTTTACTTAGAGAGTGTGTGTGTGTGTGTGTGTGTGTGAGAGAGCCAGTGTTGTCAGAAGGAGGTGGTTTGTACAGAGATAAGATTAAACATCCTCAACACAACAGAAGACGTCACATGACAGCAGCAGATCTGCAGCTTCACTTACATCAGTTCATATCAGCGTGTAGCCGCTAACTAGCCTGTAGCCGCTAACTAGCCTGTAGCTGCTAACTAGCCTGTAGCTTACATGTGAAGCATGTTTGTGCTGAAAGGTCTTTATTTAAGGAAATCACCTTCACAGCAGGAGCTGGAGGCTGAAACATGTTTTCACACATGAACTCTGGAAAACGTTGTGTAGTTAGTGTTTGTCCTGTGAAGCAGCAGCAACAGGAACCTGTAGAACACGTCCAGAACATGTAGAACATGTGGGGAACACGTCAGGAACATGTCCAAGTCTTTCATGACAACAACGTTCATAGAATCACTTCCTGTTTACGTTGTTTATTCATTGATGTTTTTGATATTTCATATGTTCCAGTTGTCAGAGTGGCTTCACGTGTTATCGTGGTCAGAGCTGAGGCGTGTTCGCTTGTCGTCGGGGTGGAACCTTTATTTTTGAGCCTTGTTTTTCTTCATGGGACGAGCTCGCTAAAAATAAATATCCACACTTACCAAACATGTTTATCTTGTTTCATGATAATTGATGCAAGTCACGTATTAAAAACTCAGAGTGAGAGCTCCAGATCCAAACTACAGGAATTTAAAACATTAAATACAATAATATAAAGACTCTTGTCCTGTCTCAGTGTCCTGCAGCTGCAGGTCACAGACATTCATCTCAACTCGCTGCTCGACGAACCAGCATCCAGCGAGCAGCCCCCCCCCCATCAGGCCATTTATTCAGATTTGCACCGTTTGCCGAGAGATATTGTGGTAAATTGACTTTGACCGCAGAAGAGCCGAGCCCCCCCCCCCCCCCCCCCCCCCCACCACCACCACCACCACCACCCCCCGCCCTCGACAGAGACTGAGATCATGAAGTCAGAGGCGTCGTGTCAGGAAATAAACCGGCTGCAGAGACAAGGACGAGCCTCCTAAACGCTCCACTGCATAGCTGCAATCACACTCAGGCTCAATGTGTGTGTTCATGTGTGTGTTTATGTTCATGTGTGTACGCATGAACATGTGTGTGCTCGGTGCAGGGAGGGGGGGGGGGGTCTCACTTTCAATCTAAATGCACATAAATCATGTAACCACCACCTTCAGTCTGACGCTCACGGTTTCTCTCTGCGCTGCGTCGCAGATCAATAACACTGAGACATTACAGAAGAACAGGAAGCAGAGGTTTCTGATGTTTCATCCATGAAGCTGCTCTGTGGTTAGTTTTGGCCTCTGGATGCTGCAGGAGCTTCACCACATGGTTTCAAGGTCAAATTAAGGAAAGAACAGTAAATATTTATACAGGAGAGGAAATACTCAGAAGCAGTAGCCTCCCTTAAGGGATTACTAATAGTAATACAATTATATTCTTATTGCATGATGTAGAAATAAAGATCTTAATCCTGTTGCTGCTGATTTTACACTTAAAAATAAACCAGCTCTTAGTATTTAACGGAGGTTTGGTTAATATTATTATGTGATCAAATCTTTTAGATGCAGGAAGAGTCCTGGTGTCTTGTTTAAGTCTGAGACAAACAGGTTTGTCCTCCAGATAATCTGCAGGGACACAACCTGTCCCATCGTCACTGAAGCTGCTGCGGAGTCGTCTTCATGTTTGTTACGATCCAACATGTTTCTCTGAAGTCTTTTTACACATCAGCTCTAATGTCTGGTACGAGTTAGTTACTTAGAATAAAAAGAATTCAAAACTAGAATCACCGTCCAGCAGCTGTTTGTCTCCAGCAACATTACAGTTTCTTTTTCCAGACTCATACGACCTTTGACCCCTGAAATACTGAAAACCTGAAGAAAGACAGACTTGAAATATCAACCAACATTCAGACCCGTTCATCTGTGAGTCTGAGGGAACGTTTGTGCCAGATGTGTGTTTCCCTTTGGGCGTCCCATGAGAACATGAGGTCACTGTGACCTTGACCTTTGACCTTCAACCACCTCAATCATATATAAGTTCATGTCTGAGTCAAACTTAACCATCTTACCAAATCTGAAGGAACGTTCTGGAGATAATGTGTCACGATGTGCAGGTTTGACGGCGGGAGGCTTTCCACTGTCCGTCATCTGAGCTGCTGTATTATCCCTCGCAGCGAGAGAAGCGGCAGGAATGCTCGGGCAGCGGCGGTGGTGGTGGTGGTGGTGGGGGGCTGAGTCTATACTTAGAGGATTGACTGCATGCTGCACCTGTCCCCCCCCCCCCCCCCCGCCCATCAGCACGTCGCTCACACCTCCGAGGACGACTTCACGCCCAGAGAACTGAAAACCTGCTGAAGATGTTTTTTAAAATCTGGACGAGTTTTGTCTCTGGGTTCAAACTGGATCATTTCACTGGACGCTTGTTTATTTCCTGTGGATCCACTGTAACAAACACACAGACTTCCTCACAGCTCGACTCCCCGTGTTCACATGTGAGAGATGATCAATAGAGAGGAGTCGTCATATTCTAGAATCAATACGACGAATCACTGCAGCCCTGAGGGACGCAGTCTCAGTGTGAAGACAGAATTAGACGATAATTGTTGTGCTAAAAGATCCCATTAGCTGTGTCATACATCTGCTGTCAGTGACCCCCCCCCACGCCATAACGAGGCCCTGTCTCTGTGAATTACAGCAGCAGGTCGAGGTCTTTAAACGCCTCAGGGCTGCAGGTACACGTGTGCTTCCTGCTCACCTGAAGACTCCACGGGAATGAGACGGTGCTTCGCTCTTCTGCAGCTACATCCTGCAGCTGATCTGGGACCTGCTGCCCTCGACTCGTCTATCGGAGGAGACAAACCAGAGACAAACCAGACGCTGAGTGACGGCTGTCTACGCCTCCCTCTGTTGTCCAAGAGGGGGCGCTGACAGATGTGACAGATGTTTCATAATCAAGTAACGCTTTCTGTTTCAACGCAGCGGAGGATGAAGCTGCTGACGTGTGGAGGGTTTTATCTTCACAGGCGAAGTCTGGTGTCGCCCAGGAGGGGGTGGGGGGGGTGGGGGGTGGGTGGAGTCCATGTCCTTGTCAAGGACCTAATTACTTAAAGCAGGAACGGGGGGAGAATAACCTCTTATGTTCTCATCTCCTGAATCGATCCTGTGTGACAGCTCAGTGGTCGTTATAATATCATGTGTTAGATATATGTTTGAAACCTGGGGGGGGGGGGGGGGGGGGGGGGTGACAACTCATCCTGAGGGGAACATACATGTTGCACTTCATAGATCTGATCTTCTACATGTAGTTTTCATGTTGTGGGTGGAGCTTCAAGCCACAAGACATGTATGTGCTCAGAACAGATTCACGTTCATTAAATTCAGTTACAACGTTTTTCAATGATTCTAAGCTTCTTCTTCACCTCCGTCATCCTTCCTTCCCTCTGTGGACTCTGGTCCTCTTGGACGTTGTTCCTCTTCTGTGGCAGCAGAATGAGTATTTACTGGCGGGGGTCCACACATATTTGTCCGAAGCTATTTTGAGACGAGGGAAACCCAAACCTGACACAGGCCTGAAACTGCTGAGTAGAGGAGTGGTGCGATGAGGGCGTCTCCGAGGTCGAGGGTCAGACTGACGAAGCTTCACCTCCAGCCGACACGTTCACCACGTAACTAGCATGAGATGCTAACACCTTCCTGACCCACCCACCTCTGGCTCTGTAATGTCCCGGGGCAGTGACGTCTCTGTGCCTCAGATCCTGCCCAGGAGACTCCATCGTTAGCTTCAGCTCCTCTTCAGAGACCAAAGGAACGAGGCCGAGCAGAAGACGAGTTAAAAAACAGATCGAGATCCTGATTGACACAAGACTCAGGTTCTCACAGTCTGAAGCTTCATGTGTTTGTTCATGTTTCATTCGATCTGTTTAGTGTGAAACCACAAAACTCCAGAAGTTGAAACTGATAAAAAGCTGAGCAGGAGGTCGACAGTGAAGAATCTTTCAATGTTTGATCCAGAGAGCAGGTTTCATGTTGTGACTGAAGGACAGAGGGCTTGAGTTTCAGCTCGTTTCCTGCTGGAGACCAAGCGGAGGGAAAGACGAACCTGAGACGAGACGCAGCGTGAGAGTGACAGTGAAGGAGAAAGGACGACAGGAACCAGTGCTGATACGTTTTCTCCGCTCAGTGACCGATGCAGCGCCGAGCGATCGGCTCAATACGTTTCTCTGAGCCGCTCGATAAACTGCAATCAGGACACTGAGGAGATTTCAGGAGAAGTCAGCAGCTCCAGAGTTTCCTCCATGAAGATGCAGAACCTCCGTCTGACTGTGATGTCTGTGATGTTGATATAACAAATAAAAAACATTTGTGAAACAAGAATCTTTGGCACGTAGAGTTATGTTTTATATAAACAATCAACAAGGAGCAGTTCCAGGAAACGTCAACTCTGAACTGTGTCTTCATCCAGCTTGTCTGTGAGAAGACGAAGACGAGGAGGTTCCAGATGTTTTGGTGATGAGGGCCGACGCCGTGTGGACGAGCTGTAAACAACAACACTGATCTTTACACAGCGGAGTTTAGACGTCATGTCCCGCCTCCTGCTGCTCTACAGGCTCCACCCCTTGTCCCCCACATGTTCCTGTTGTTGTGAACGAGTCGACAATCTGCTGCTTCACACACACTGACTACACAACATGTCTACACACACTGACTACACAACATGACTACACAACATGACTACACAACATGACTACACAACATGACTACACAACATGACTACACAACATGTCTACACAACATGTCTACACAACATGTCTACACAACATGACTAAACAACATGTCTACACAACATGTCTGCACAACATGTCTGCACAACATGACTACACAACATGACTACACACCATGTCTACACAACATGTCTACACAACATGACTACACAACATGTCTACACAACATGTCTACACAACATGTCAGGACAAACATTTTCCAGATGTTTTCTGGAGTTCTGTGTGACACAGCTTCCGTTCTAAGTTACGTGGAGCAGGAACCACTGTTGACGTGTCACTGAGGCCTCCAGAGGATTTGAAGTCTTCATCTGGTTCCTCAGAGGCTGACACACAAACAGTGAGCGGCCTGAGGAGCTCAGCACTTTATTGGTTTGGTCGGAGGCTCCACAGAAGCACTTTGTTTTATATATCTCTGCCCACAGCGTGAACTCAGTCACCCCATCTCTCACTTCACATGCACGCACCTGAACGAGCGTGAGGAAACACTTGAGGCTGCAGCCGTCAGCAGTTCACAGGTCGTTGTCTGTGTCTGTTCCTTGATAATCCTGATTGTTGGCCTGAGGGCGAGCTGCACTCTGGAGGGTTACTGGAGCTTTTTATTGGTTTTAAGTGTTGATGCACAAACAGTCCGACAAGAGTCGACTCTTCACATTCGTATTCATCACGTTCAGATGAATGTGACCTTTAAATATGTTAGAACACAATCAAACCTGCAGCGACATGAGAGCAGCTTTAAATATTTAACAAAAGAGCATTTTGTGACTCGAACAGTTCTTCAATGTTAAAGCCGTAAGTGATTCCTCCTCACCGTGACGTGAGCCTGACTGATGGAGATGTTCTTTCCCACCTGAAGTCCAGGACCCTGAGACACGTGGTGAGGACGAGTGGGAGACGTCTCTCAGTCTCTGGGGAATGATGGTGTTGAAAGCTGAGTGAAAATCAATGTACAGAGTTCTGGTGTTGGTATCTGTGCACCATCTGGTTTCTATTCAACTCCTTTCTCCTCTTTACTGTCACAATCAGACCCCCCTCTCCTCCCTCCTCTTCCTCCCTCCTCTTCCTTCCTCCTCTTCCTCCCTCCTCTTCCTCCCCGGGGCCTTTTCCTGCTCAGCACTAATCGTGGTTCAGCTCTCCGCTCCGTGGCGTGTTTTCCGACCACATGTTCATGTTTTCATGTGCTTCATCAGCACAGCGGAGCCTGGAGAGCTTTTACTCCGAACAGGGGAGGAATCATTATCGACTGCCCCCCCCCCGCTCTGTGACTGAGCCTGTAACCTCAACATCACTGCCAACGTGTGCATTTGCCTCCTCACGTGGGACGAGGTAACCGCACCAGCAGCCGCTGGTTTCTGATAGATGATATGTGCTGTTGATGAGCCCGGTGCGTGATGGGTAATAGAAGCTATAACGGCCCGTCAGAGGCGACCTCCTGTGATTGATGCGGCTCTGGTGGACGCAGATCACAGAGCGGGGATGCTCCTGAAACAATGACACGAGGGTCAGATGGTCGATGGTCCATCAGCTGAGTGAACACACGAGGCTCTAATAGAATTTCTTCTCCTCAGAGTCGGTTTTATTATCGGTTCAATGTTTTGAGTCTCTCGTCAGCTAACACTTTGTTTAAAGAAGAAATCCACGGGAACATTTCCTCAGACTGTTCGGAACCAAATGGTTCTGTTCATGTTTGACTGACGCAGCCTCTTTGAACTGAACAGTTTTAATCAGCTCTGAGAAGAGTTCAGACGCTGGACAGTCCTCCTTCGATTGGAGGGAAGACCCAGATCTCACTGGAGGGATTATATTTCCCATCAGGCCTCGGGATCGCCGCTGCGGCAAAGGTCAAGCAAATAAAAAACAACAGAAGAGGACGAACAATATGTAAAGACTCTGTTTCCAGTTATTATTATTACTTTGATCTACTGATGTAAAACAGTTGATAAACTGCAGAATGATCCTGAAACAATAAGAATCAAAGACTCGTTCAGGTCTCAGTTTGGAATAAAGATGATGAAGGATGATTTCAAACTGTAGAAACACTGACTGGAAACAAATATAAATAAATATAGTTATGTATAAATGTATAACTGAAATAACCAAATGAAAAAACTTCCCGTTAGTTTTCTTCCCAGAGAACTTTTCCGTCACTGTTAAAGCTGCTGCATCATCTCCTCTCTGCTCTGGTTGTTAGCGGTTAGCATTTGACCTTTGACCTCCGACCTGCGAGCTGTTAACGAGGCCGGAGACAGTTACTGCTTCATTGGTGTGAGACATCTGAGACGACTGACAGCGAGGGAGCAGGTGGACGGAGGGAGGACGACAGCCTCCTCCGCTGAAGTCTGGAGCGACGGCTCAGTTTATAATAAAATATAATATTTAATAGTTTACAGCTCAGAAATAAAACCACGATTCTGGTTTTAAATCACATTTCATCTTGACGGGACCTCACGTGTCACGTCTCCTTTAAAACGTCAACAAATCCAACAGAACATTTCAAACGTAAAAAGTTGGATGTGACAGAAACTTCAAATCTTTTGACCTCATTTGAATTCAGTCAGCGACGGTTTCTACCTCATTATCTGTTCATTAATTGATGTCACAGGACGTCGGCCCCTGAGAACGCAGATTTAGAGGTTCAGCAAATTCCTTCACCTTGAAGACGAGTTCTGTCTTTTACCCACAATCCTTCTGGAGACCGACTGAGGAGGAGGACGGATCAGCAGTCGCTGGTCGTCTTCATGTAAAGTCATCGATCGATCAGGTTATCACTCTGTTGTTTCCGGTTTTGTTTAAACACAAAGTCCCGCTCACGCACACCGAGAGGTCATTCGTCATTTTTAATGAAACTGTTATGTTTGATTAAACGAACCTTCCTTTTAAATTATTTCTACAGCTGTAGAAAATGGAATAATAGAGCCGAGTGATAAATTCCCGCGGGGATCAGGAAGATAAATGACTGATCAGTGACCAGTGAAAACGTTCTGCTGGTTCCTCGTCTGTGACGCTGCAGCCGCCGCTTTGCATAATAAGCAGAGATACAATTATAGTGATTACCACAGTGAGATGACCCCAATCAGGCCGTTCAAGAGAAGTCATTATAACGAGGTGTCGTCCACATAAAGAGCCACATTCAGTCGCCTGTAGGTGGCGCCCTCTTCCCTCTGTGCACGTGTCAGTTTGTAAAAGTGACTTTAAACAGTTGGAAGTTTGTTTGTACGATTTTTAGATATTGGCACCAAATCTGTGTGTGTGTGTGTGTGTGTGTGTCTCTATGTGTGTGTGTGTGTGTGTGTCTCTATGTGTGTGTGTGTCTGTGTGTGTGTGTGTGTGTCTCTGTGTGTGTGTGTGTCTCTGTGTGTGTGTGTGTGTCTGTGTGTGTGTGTGTGTGTGTGTGTGTATTTATCTGTGTGTGTGTGTGTGTGTGTCTCTATGTGTGTGTGTGTCTGTGTGTGTGTGTGTGTGTGTCTCTGTGTGTGTGTGTGTCTCTGTGTGTGTGTGTGTCTCTGTGTGTGCGTTTCTGTGTGTGTGTGTATTTATCTGTGTGTGTGTGTGTCTCTATGTGTGTGTGTGTGTGTGTGTGTGTATTTATCTGTGTGTGTGTGTGTCTCTGTGTGTGTGTGTGTCTCTGTGTGTGTGTGTGTGTCTCTGTGTGTGTGTCTCTGTGTGTGTGTGTGTGTCTGTGTGTGTGTGTGTGATCTGACCAGTGAACAGAACCGACCTGACGTCTGTTGATCTCTGCATGAACGTCTTCAGACTGTGATGGGATGTGACAGGTCAGTCTCTGCTGCAGGAGACGGAGAGGACAGACCCACGTTGCCACGGCGACAGGTAGCCCCCCCCGGAGAGGCTGTGAATGAATTCAGTGTTCGTTTGATTCTGGTCGTTCCTCCTGCAGGGGGGGGGGGGGGGGGGGGGGGGGTTCTCCACGTGCGCCTGGGAGGAGCTTTATTAGTGACTTTGTTTCACGTCACGTTGCAGTACCTCGCTCCACCACAGGCTGGTAAAACACTTTTATTATTGTGGGCCAGATTTGTCCCACACGGTCACGTGGTCCACAGACCAGGTGGAACCATGGTAAACCAGAAGTTAGAAAATATATTTGAAATACCTTCTGACTCCAGAGTGTTAGTGAACTTCCTGTGAGCCCGGTCTGCTGAAGGAGGGTCTTCAGTCTGCTGCTCTGGAGGCTGATCAGCGTTTCAGTTAACGTGCTTCTCTTCTCTGGAATCTCTGGATGTAAAAACGTGGTCTTGGCCGGTCGCGTCCCTCTGGCACAACGAGCTGTTTTTCTGATCCCAGCGTTCCCAGAGCGTTTGGACGGCGCTGCCCCTGTGATTGATGGAGCTATTCTTATTACCGTGACCCATTACGTAAAACACAGTCAGACCCTAAAAATAAGAGCAGGCTTTTCAGGACATTCATTGTTTGCTTTAGTACAGGAGCAGGAATCCAGATCCATCATTCACCTCCCTCTACCCCGACCACCCGGCCAACAGCCCCTCTCCAAATTAGACCCATTAGCGTCGGCCGCGTGCTGCTGCGGATAAAAGTTATTGACGTGAGTCTGTCATGGCCGATCACACTCACAGCAGTGAACGTGTGAAGTGTCACCGACAGAGAGGAGGGAGGTTTCCAGGAAAAGAAACAGAGGAAATGTGTTGGAAAAGACCCAGATCTGGATTTTCCTCTCACATCTGATGGTTCTGATCAGTCAGGAGAGAATCAGGTCCGATCTGGATCAGCTGCTTGTGGTCAGACTCCAGATGTCTCCTCTCATCACTGCTCCTCATCTGAAGTCTAATCAGCTGATTGTCGCCACAGTTCCCTCAAACCTCACATGAGCAACACTTAAAAACCTGAACCTGTTCAGCTCCAGTCGAATGAGACGAAGAGAGAAGATTCACATTCTCTAGAAAAACGATGAATCAGTGAATAATAACGTTAGCAGCTCTGAGCAGCAGCAGTTTGTGCAGAGACGACCTGATGAGACCTTCCACTTCCTGAAGTTCACTTCCTCACGAGCTGTAAAAGTGTCCGAGCTGCGGCTGTAAATCGTCCCTGCACATAAAAGCCAGCTGACCTGAGTTCTGCGAGTTCTTCACGTGTGGAACACGAAGCTCGACGGAAAACACGGTCGCACGGAATCAGAGAGCGACGAGATGTGATGGATTCTGATCGACTGGTCGACCCGAACACAAGATTTAATGAAATCAGAAGTGATGGTTTGAAGGTTCCCTGACTCTGATCAGCTGATCATTATTGTTCTTTTCTTTCAATAAAGTTTTGTCAGTTTGAATAATGAAGAATGAAAACAATGACATAGTTTTAGATTTTAATGTTTCCATGAAATGATGTTGGTAAGAGTCACAAAGATTTTCACTTCACCATCGTGTGAGACTCAAAGAAAAATCAATAAACCAATGAATTTGTTTTTCATTCACAGGTGAAATAGTTGCTGAGTCATTGGTGTTGAGTCATGCTTGGTATGACCACAGTCTTCTTCGTAAGTGCTTCATAATAAAATATAATATAATATAATATAATATAATATAATAAAATATAATATAATATAATATAATATAATATAATATAATATAATATAATATAATATAATATAATATAATAAAATATAATATAATATAATATAATATAATATAATATAATATAATATAATATAATATAATATAGTATAATATAATATAATAAGGTTTCATGGCTGCTGGACACAAACGACAGATTTGACTTTGTACAGAATCATCACATTGATTAAATCCTTTGGAATCATTGTATTTTTATTTTCAGCCCACGTGGCCGCACCGTTCATTCACAGAGGTTCGAATCCCGTCACGTTCACTCACACAAACTGCTGTGGTCGGCAGGAAGTGACCTCATGACTTTGCAGAGACAGTAGCAGTGAAGGCTTTAATCTCCTAATGTTTCCTCTGACATCAGCATCGTCTGAGGACGCTGCAGAGTCACCTTGACCCAGATGTGCAGAGCAAACACACATCTGGATTCACACTGGAGGAGTCGTGGTACTGACAGTACTCTGTTTGTGTTTGTAGTCAGCAGATATTTTATTCTGAAGGGCTGTGATGATGTGGAGGTAATGCACCTTGACATTGTTGCCACCCAACAATAGATCAAGTAAAGAAGAAGAAGAAGAAGAAGAAGAAGAAGAAGAAGAAGAACGTGTCAGAGACTTAAGATTTGGGTTCAGACTCTTTTCTCTCACTCAGTTAAACAGTGAAATCCTGAAGCACAGAACTGATTCTTCTCCTCACAGATACGAACTCTTCTCACACACAACTTGTCGGCAGTGACGCGGATCAAAGCTTTTTCCATCAGGAGATTAAAATATTACAACTGGAGCAGATTCTGTGTCTCAGACGTTTTCCTGGTGAGATCTGATGGAAACGTCTTCTGTGGATTCCCCAGAGTTTCTCACTCCCTGAAACATTAACCCAGTTCCTGCTCATTATCTCATCAGCAGCTCCAACGTGTCCGTCAGGTTTTCAGTCTCTGAGCAGACGACGCTGAGGTCGACTCTTTCAAACGGGTCATAAGAGAACTTGAATATTCCGAGTGAAACAAAGTAGAATCCTCGTTCTGCTTCAAAAGGAACGTGGTCAAACGGTAAATGACTGAGGCCGCGACACGTCCATTTAAGTCACAGTCACTGATCCTGGATCAGCAGCTAAAACAAAGATCTGAACACAAACAAGGAAGCAAAGTCAGCACTTTCAGTTTGTTGTTTGTTCGTCAGCGACTACATGAACGGTTTTAGACGCTCGTGGAGTCTGGACTTTTTTCAACGGAGCAGATCATCGATCATTCTGACAGTGAAAACTCGCAGATGTGGGAAACTTCTCCAGAGACGTTTGTACGTGTTTGAAGTGCCGGTTGGAGAAATGATCGGTGATAAAGACTCGGACTCTGCTGATCCCAGCGCTGCAAAAACAAGCCGAGCTCCGGGTCAGGGAGCACAAACAACAGGGCATCATGGGAAACAGAATCTGTTCCTCACAAACTAATCTGTAGGATTTGAAATCAGACTTTTACTGAACAAGGTTCCACGAGTCCTTCAACAACCTGAGGACACATTTATACAACTTCCTTTAATCAGTGTTTGACATTTCTGTCATAATGTGTTTTGTGAAATGTCTTTTATATCTTGTCTCTTTGTGTCTTTGCCTCTTTGTCTCCTGTTGAGTCCAACTCAGAAATTAAATTATTTCTTCTCGATCCTTTTAGAGACTGAAACTCTGAACCTGCTCTTTCACTGACGAGACCTCTGACGTCTCATGTTTCCTTCCAGCTTTGACTGTGAAGCGAGTGCATGAGGAGACAGATGTTAATGCTCGAGGCCTCGCAGACGTCTGCAGCCCAACAGGAAACAGAAACCTGGAGCGAGCGCAGGACAGTGAGCTGCCAGAGGAGCAGAGGAAGACGTTTGAATACCTCAGAGCTGAGCGACATGTGGACGAGAGGAGGAGAAGAAGAAGAGTTACAACAGGAAACAGGAAACGACGCAGTGCCAGACGGGAGGAGGGTGTGTGTGTGTGTGTGTGTGTGTGTGTGTGTGTGTGTGTGTGTGCGAGACGCTCATATTGGAAGTGGAAAAGTTGCATCATGTGATAATGAGGTCTTGTCCCTTCTCTGCCCCTGTGGCTGTTTAAAGAGCTCTGTGATTGGACGAGGAGGCGGAGCTGAGGATTTTTAACTTCACGTTATTTTCATCAACAGAAACTGACGAAGGAAACAAAGAAGTGAAACTTTATTTAACAGTGAGCAGCAGACAAACCTGTAGGTTTAGAGAGAACGAGTGTTAGCTGATGACCTGTGTTACTGTTCGATAACTTTGATTTGATCAAAAACATCTGGATTCATGTCGCTCCCTTCATGAGAGTGATGTCAGTGAGTTATAGAAGTGTGCACATCACAAACAACTGTCTTCTACTCGTCCCTGGAGACTCTTGATGACTTTATGTCCTGGTGTTAATCACCTGGAGTCTTCAGCAGCTGCTCTGGTTCCCAGTTCAATTCCTCGTACGTTATAATTCACTGTTTACTTTGGTTCGACGCCTCCTCACCTGTCCAGTCGTCTCCTGCTCGCCTCCTTCTTCTTCATGTCCCTCTGCTCAGCTCTTCATGGGGGACGAGGAGTCTAAACAACCTCTGGATGTTCTGCTTCGTCTCCTGTTGCATCACGGACACTAAACTTTATCTGCTCCCTTGTTTCTAAGGTTTCATGTATTAGATCTTATCTTGCAAAGTATTCGTGTGTGTTTTGAAATGTGTTCATGAATAAAATACATTATTATTATGAGTTTTATTTTCAGGAGATGTAAAGTACATGTGTATTATTATTATAAAGTGTCAACGCCTCTCGAGCAGCGTTCTGTTAAACAGTGTCCTCACATGTTCTGTGCCAAAGTCTGAACGAGTTCTCATGATAACATTTTAAAATACATGTGTGGAACATATTCTTCAAAGTTTTCCCTCAATTTGTGAATCAGAAAAACTTTCAGCTGAAGTTTTGTTGCATTTCAACCCAACTCTCTGAAGCTCATGTTCTTGTTTCCAGTGAAACATGTTGTTTGTCCTGATCAGGTGAACTTTTCTTTCTCTTCTCTCTGGTTCCTGTTTTCTGAATGACTCTCAGTGACTCTCTGTTCGGACTGAATCTGATTTTTCATCTTCATGTCATCTTCTCTTTCTCTCTTCCTCGTTTTTCCATCTTCCCTCTGCGGCTCCCTCGGGTCATTCCATGGGAAAAGAAACTTTTCCTGCGGCCCTGGGAGAAATCCAGCTATTTTAGGAAAACACGTCACTGCTCTGAGCTGCAGCCCAGAAACTCTCCCTCATTTCCATCCTGCAGCTCCTCTCTCTCCTCTCTTTACTTGTTGCACAGTGTTCGCCTCCATTCCACTGACACGTTGCTTTAAACTCTTGATATCCTGCAGGAAAGCAGGAAGGGGAAATGAATGCAAACACATTCTCGTGCACATCGTGTCCGCCGCAGACACGGATCCTGTGAGTCGTGCACAACTTGTGGATCCGCTCAGGCTCGTTCAGGGCTGATGTGGAGACGTCAGGAAGGTTTGGTGTTGAAAAGGCTGCAGCGCGACACAAACGTCTCCCCCTGAGTGTGAGAGAGTCGCGGATGGATGAAGTGATGACGGAGCCCTGAGCCACAGGTATTCATCAGATCAACAATTTGGTTTTTGCATGAAATCTGGCGTGAGATTCTTCGCACCTTCCACGTCTCCAAACGCGCATTTACGCCTTTTAACTGCATGTTGACATCCGCACAGACCCCCTCGTATGTCACCGTAAACAGCAGCACATGTGATAACCTTGAGGCTGAGCCACGCTGGAGACAACAGGCTCATTACGCACGACGCGTTTCTGTCTCCAAACCGCTGATATCGTGTCACAAATGGATTTATTGTGTTGTGAGTGCTCGTTGCTGAATATCTGGACCGGATTCATGTTGAGCATATGTGCGTGCATGTGTGTTTTTGTCCCCCCCCCTCAGTGAGAGAGCGTGCACACACACGTCAGCTCGGGGAGGGCAAAGCCTGCTTAAAATGCAGTGAATGTGACAGCAGAGTCCAGACGACAGCGGCGTGTGGACGGAAAGGTGAGCGTGAAAAGTGCGGGTGGGGGGGCACGAACATGTCAGAGGAACCGGTCCATCCGCAGACGTGACGCCGGCACCGGGAGGACACAGAGGGGGACGCGCGGAGACGCTCGGCTGCTTCCCAAATACGCGCGGAGGAGTCGGAGGGGACGTGAGAGGACCGAGGTGCGGGGAGCGTCGCCCTCGTCTCGGGGGGTGGGGGGAAGATGACAGTGGTGCCCGGAGAGAACCTGGATGAGACTGTGGCACTGGCCGCGCTGTCCGCCCAGGATGTGTACGACCCGGAGCGAGCCGAGAACCAGGAGTGCTGCGAGCGGGTGGTCATCAACATCTCCGGGCTGCGCTTCGAGACGCAGCTGAAGACGCTCGCCCAGTTCCCGTGCACGTTGCTCGGGGACCCGCGCAAGAGGATGCGCTTCTTCGACCCGCTGAGGAACGAGTACTTCTTCGACAGGAACCGACCCAGCTTCGATGCCATCCTCTATTACTACCAGTCCGGGGGGCGGCTCCGGAGACCCGTCAACGTGCCAGTGGACATTTTCATGGAGGAGATTAAATTTTACGAACTTGGGGAGGAGGTGATTGAGAATTTCAAGGAGGATGAGGGGTTCATCAAGGAGGAGGAGCGCCCGCTGCCAGAGAACGAGTTCCAGCGGCAGGTCTGGCTCCTGTTCGAGTACCCGGAGAGCTCCGGACCCGCCCGGGGCATCGCCATCGTGTCCGTGCTCGTCATCCTCATCTCCATTGTGATTTTCTGCCTGGAGACTTTACCGGAGTTCAGAGAGGAGGCCCGGACGTTAGACGAGCACCTGCTGGTGAACGGAACCGCGCGCGTAAAGAAGCCAAACCCGTTCACAGACCCGTTCTTCATCGTGGAGACTCTCTGCATCATCTGGTTCTCTTTCGAGCTGCTCGTCCGGTTCCTGGCGTGTCCGAGCAAACCCGCGTTCTTCAAGAACATCATGAACACCATCGACATCGTGGCCATCATGCCCTACTTCATCACCCTGGGGCTGGAGCTGGCCGAGCACCAGGGCAACGGGCAGCAGGCCATGTCCCTGGCCATCCTGAGGGTCATCCGCCTGGTGCGGGTCTTCAGGATCTTCAAGCTCTCCAGACACTCCAAGGGGCTCCAGATCCTGGGCAAGACCCTGCAGGCCAGCATGCGGGAGCTGGGCCTCCTCATCTTCTTCCTCTTCATCGGGGTCATCCTCTTCTCCAGCGCCGTGTACTTCGCGGAGACCGACGACCCTGACTCGGGGTTCAGCAGCATCCCGGACGCCTTCTGGTGGGCGGTGGTGTCCATGACCACGGTGGGCTACGGGGACATGTGTCCGGTCACCATCGGGGGTAAGATCGTGGGCTCCCTGTGCGCCATCGCCGGCGTGCTCACCATCGCGCTGCCGGTGCCGGTCATCGTGTCCAACTTCAACTACTTCTACCACCGGGAGACGGAGCACGAGGAGCAGCTGCAGTACACGCACGTCACCTGCGGTCAGCAGCAGCCGCAGTTCGGGGAGTTCAGGAGGAGCGACAGCAAACCGTCCCTGTGCAAGTCCGACTACCTGGACAGCGAGGACGCGGACTCCATCAAATACACCAACTGCAGCCCGCACAAAGCCTGCACCGGGAAGCTCACCGACGTGTGACCGAGCCGAAACGACGCGTCACCGGGGCGCGCAGAGGGAACCTGTCTGTGCCATCACCAACATCCGTGCGCTCTGGTTCGAGTCCAGCTTCTTTCTTCTGCCACCACAGGGAACCAGAGGACGGATTGAATCACGTTCACCCCTGACACCGTCTTCCATTCATGCGTCCTGGCCCGGAGGGGATCGAACTGTAGCCACGTGTAGCACTTTATTGTTTTGACTCTCAACCTGTCTCTTAGTAAATTAGTAATTTATGAAGGTTTAAAGTTTACATTTGATTTCCTGTCGCTCTGCAGCAGAGACACAGCACGTGAGGACCAACTCCATCCAAATCTACAGGCTGACACACGCACACGCACACGCACACCTGTTATTTCGGCCTCATGTATTTTCCAGTCAGGCTCAGAGTCTCCTGTGACTCCATGTTTGAGTTTGAATCAGGCTCCTGCACGTAGAACCTGCAAGACAAGCACCGTGGCACATGCACTTTGTCGTTAACGTGCACTCTGTTGTTGACGTGCACGTGCACAGGCTTCGGGAGGTTTGTTATGAAAACCAGGCGCAGCTTCTCCAAGCCAGGAGCGCCCCCGCGTGGATGAGAACAGACGCTGCATCCTTTTCTGGTGGATGCAGTTTCTATAGCAACCTCCCAGACTTCTTTATTGTCTGCCACAGGAGCTGAGAGGAGGACGCAGGATGGAGGAGTCGAGACGAGGCCAGGAAACCACCATGTTGTGGAAGCCTCCATGTTGTTTTGAGGAGCGAGACGTCGTTTCTATCATCGGCTGAAAACCATCGAACATCATATTTACACACAGTCGACGTGTTAAACCTTATTCACACTGAGAAGATGAATCATACACACGATCCACACTGAGCGGAAAATATTAGGATCGTCTGTGCTTGAGGATTTAAATATATCAGATAATGATAAACACAGAGATCAAACTGAGGTTTTGTATTTTTTAGGAGAAAAAACAAAACAGGATTCAAATATAAGAAAAATAAGAAGAATCTGGATCCGACGAGCTGAAGTCAAATTAACTGTAGAGACTTTGAAACAGAACAAACACGGAGCTGATGCAGATTCTTCGATGCTCATGTTTTTATTTCAAATCAAACAGTGAAAACTCTAAAATACAAAACAACAAAAGTTTCATATGTAGCTTCATAAACATGACAGTTCTATATATCCAGATAAATGTGTGTGTTTAGAAGAAAAATAAGGTTCAGTGACTTAAATGATTCATTCTTGAATCTGTTAAAATTAAATGGATTAAACTATTCAGCCTCTAATGTTGAAATATGAAACTTTGAAAATAAGTTAACATTTAGATTCATGTTTGGATGTGAAAGTAAAAAGAAACTCTCGTATGATTTTAACTGCAGCCTCCAGTGAATTTGTTTTCACAGCTGTTTCCAATATAAAGTTTAATGTCATTGTTCCGTCTGCAGAACAACTGGAGCAACACATGGAGCCAGTGGTGAAATATTACTTATAAATAAAATACTCATCTGCAAAGTTCATATCTCAATTTGTGAAAATATAATTTTTTTATTTAAAAACCTCAAATTTTCAAGAAAACAAATCACATCACTGTAAAATTCAAATCGATGTTTTCAGAGTTGATATTTCAGACGATTATCGTTCCATAGACAAAAACCAGAGATCAGCTGATCGAATCAGCTCATGTGTCAGTTACTCTCATGCTTTTATTTGATAAATTCAAACGTTCAATCACAAATTTCTTTTTCTGCCTCAGTCGACCAAACACAGTCGATGAGTTTCTGTTTGATTAGAATCTAATTAACAGCAAACAAACAAACAAACAAACAAACAAACAACAGGTCACATGTTGAATGGGAGGTTTCCTCATCTGGACACATCTGGACTCCAGGGACGAAGCTTCCTGCTGAAATTAACAGGAATCTTTGAGAATGAACTGATGGAATAAAAACAACGGACGGGTTTTCTCTGTGAAGGTCACATGGTCACGTGTTCATGTTTGGATTATTACCTGATGGACGACGGACGGAGGACGACTCGTCCAAACTGAGGTGAGTCACAACAAAAACAAAGTTTATTAAAACGTGTTGATGTTACTCCGAGTCCACGTTACGTTTATTTTTCTCCTCACATGAGAAACATCTGAACCACTGACGTCACTTCAGTTGACATATCGATCAAACCAAGGTTAGTTTTGATAATCAATGAATCTATGAATCATCTTCTCAAGTAATTACCCGACCTTCATTACACCAGGACATGTGTTGTAGAAATGAACCTGAAGGAAGCGCGTCATCAGAATCCAGATGTTTGTTCACTGCTCGAGTTTCAGGTGAATTTAAAAACAGGCCTGATGTTACACTGGAGCAGTACCACTGAGGGCCTGCAGATGGCAGCAGCTGCATAACATCTGATTTTACACAAGGCAGAAGAAGGAGGATGTAAAGTTTGATTATAGGTTTAAATTAAATGAGAACACTCACACAGCTAGTTCTACAGAAGGAGGTGACGAGGAGCATCTTCAACGTGACGGTTTAAAACGTGAAACAAGATTTTATTTCTCGATAAATTATTCCTCCAACAAACAAACCACAGCATCATTGAAACAGTTTTTACAGGTTTTACCTCCTGAGACCTCCTTTCACCTCCTCTGACCTCCTCTCACCTCCTCGGACCTCCTGAGACTTCCTGTGAGTTCCTGTAACCTCCTCTCACCTCCTCTGACCTCCTGTGACCTCCTCGGACCTCCTGAGACTTCCTGTGAGTTCCTGTAACCTCCTCTGACTTCCTCTGACCTCCTGTAACCTCCTCTGACCTCCTGAGACTTCCTGTGAGTTCCTGTAACCTCCTCTGACTTCCTCTGACCTCTTGTGACCTCCTCGGACCTCCTCTGACTTCCTGTGACCTCCTCTGACCTCCTGTGACCTCCTCTGACTTCCTCTGACCTCCTCTGATCTCCTCTGACCTCCTGTAACCTCCTCTGACCTCCTCTGACCTCCTCTGACCTCCTGAGACTTCCTGTGAGTTCCTGTAACCTCCTCTGACCTCCTGTGACCTCCTCGGACCTCCTCTGACTTCCTCGGACCTCTTGTGACCTCCTCGGACCTCCTCTGACTTCCTGTGACCGCTTGTGACCTCCTCAGACCTCCTCTGACTTCCTGTGACCTCCTCGGACCTCCTCTGACTTCCTGTGACCTCTTGTGACCCCCTCGGACCTCCTCTGACTTCCTGTGACCTCCTCGGACCTCCTCTGACTTCCTGTGACCTCTTGTGACCTCCTCGGACCTCCTCTGACTTCCTGTGACCTCCTGTGACCTCCTCTGACTTCCTGTGACCTCTTGTGACCCCCTCGGACCTCCTCTGACTTCCTGTGACCTCCTCGGACCTCCTCTGACTTCCTGTGACCTCTTGTGACCTCCTCGGACCTCCTCTGACTTCCTGTGACCTCCTGTGACCTCCTCTGACTTCCTGTGACCTCTTGTGACCCCCTTGGACCTCCTCTGACTTTCTGTGACCTCCTCTGACTTCCTCTGACCTCTTCTGACCTCCTCTGACCTCCTGTGACCTCCTCTGACTTCCTCTGACCTCTTCTGACCTCCTCTGACCTCCTGTGACCTCCTCTGACCTCCTCTGACCTCCTGAGACTTCCTGTGACCTCCTCCGACCTCCTGTGACCTCCTCTGTGTGTGTGAACAGGTTGAAGAACGAGTCAGACAGGAAGGAGAGAAAAAACAAGAGCATTAAAATTATATTACACACAACAGGTAAGAGATTTCAAAATAAAACAGGAAGCAGTTACAACAACCTCAACACGGTGTAAGTGACATAAACAAACATTCACATGATAAACAGGAAGTACATCTCCAGCCTTGATAATTCAGGTCATGACGACGCCCCCTGGAGACGCTCCGCATCCTGAACCACAATCGTTCACAGAGCTGGTGCATCATGGGAACTACAGTTTGTCTGTATGTCTTTCTCGTGTGTGGGGTGACATGAGGGGAATCTTAGCGTGTTCAGAGCGTGTTGTATGAACCACAGGATCCTCGTCCTTCATGTTACTGTGACAGACTGAGAGCAGGAGACGTGACGCCCCAGTTCGGTCAAAATGTCTTCCTGTGGAGACCCCCCCCCCCCCCCCCCCCCCCCCCCCCCCCCCCCTCCCCCTCCCTGCGTGTCCTCTCTGAACATATGTGGGCGACGCAGGCCGAGGTAAACATGTTTCCCCTTGGATGACACTGACGGGGCAGAGTTTCACTCTGACAGCTATTGTTAGTGTCTTTGTCAGCGCTGAGAGAATCTGTCCACCAGCCTCCAGTGGACGAAGATCAAGTGTTTCCACTGTGCAACCTGTCTGAGTGTCCATGTGTCTGTGTGTCCATGTGTCTGAGTGTCCATGTGTCTGAGTGTCCATGTGTCTGAGTCTCCATGTGTCTGAGTCTGTGTCTGTGTGTCCATGTGTCTGAGTGTCTGTGTGTCTGAGTGTCCATGTGTCTGAGTGTCTGTGTGTCTGAGTGTCCATGTGTCTGAGTGTCCATGTGTCTGAGTGTCTGTGTGTCTGAGTGTCCATGTGTCTGAGTGTCCATGTGTCTGTGTCTGTGTCTGTGTCCATGTGTCCGTGTGTCCATGTGTCCGTCCACCAGGTCAGAGGTCACACTTATTTAAAGACTCTGATGTCACTTACACTTGATGAATCACAGAAAACCTTGAGCAGCACAACATGAAACCACCGGCAGCTGCTGAGCATGGGTCGCCATGGTAACGCAGTCACAACATCCACATGACATCATCCTGAAGTGATTTCAACTGTTGACATCATGAATTCAGTGATTCAGACACGTGACAGATGTTTGAAGATCAGAAGCTGAAGATTCATTATTTAAAATCAGGTCAAACTTTATTTACACATTTGATCATATTTGAATATTCATCTAATATTCAGCAGCAAACTTTTACCACATGAAGAATTCTAATGAAGGAGTCAGTGCGTGTGGCTGCAGGGGGCGCTGTTGATCAGCGACAGTTACACAGCGATGCTTTAATAAACATGACACAGTACATGTTTCAGACATGACGTGTGGACACGTGTTCTGCTGGGTGATAAATTCATATCAGTCGATATCAATAACTGTTGGATCATTTACTCAGAACAGTGAAATACATTCTGAGTAACTCTTCTTTCTCTTTTGTTTCCAGGCTCCTCCTCTTCTTCTCGTCACATCTCGATGCCTGGAGTTCAACATGTCTGCTTCTGTCCCTCCTCTTCCTCCTCTTCTTCCTCTTCTTCATCTTTCTTCCACTGACGACGTGAATCAAAATAACTCGCCGGAGACACGGAGCTGTGAGACGCCTTCAGACAAGAGGACGTCCTGACTGATTTTTGCACAGAGCGAAGCTACATTAGGACTCTGAGGTACAACAAACGTTACTTGAATCATCGTATGTATATTTACAACACGGAGTCGTCCCCGTGTCACAGATGTTTTACTGCTCGTGAACATCACTTTCAAACCAAAACATATTATTGCATGCCTGGAAAGTAAAAGCATGGAAACAGAAGAAAACAAGTTTGACTCTTCGACGGCTCAACACAACAACAACAACAACAACAACAACAACAACAACAACAACAACAACAACAAGTCATCAATATCAAGTTCACTCAAATAATTCTGTTCCACCACTGGGGTGAGTTTCTAAATCTCTATTTTTAAAGTGTCACACTGTCGATGTTTTATATTGAGAGAAATCGGTTAAATCGAGATTTATTTAGTAAATTTTGAAACATTTTTGCAGAAGCTTTTTGAATTTGTCTTTTTATTGATTTTCACCTTCAGCTCAGATGAGAACTCTTGTTTGGTTCCGATGATTCAAACGAATGTGCTGGAAACCAGCAAAGAAGGAGCTGAAATTAAATTTATCGCAGACATCCGACACTTTTTGTTTTGATAATTCTGAATGTTTCTGATTGTGTTTGGTTTCTTTTGGATCAGAATGCTGTAATATCTGTTAATCATCTACCTCAGTGTTGGCTCATCATCGACAGAAGCTTTAATGACGTGGTTCTCCCTCCGTTATCTGAACACAGGCAGACCTGGGTTTCAAATGTCTGTGATTTTCTGGTGCAACTAAATCAAGTTGAATAATCGATAAACTGCCATCTAGTAACTTAGAAGAGGAAAACGCATTACCATCAAATTAACTGGGTTGTATAAACGTGGGTTTTATATATTATTTGCACATTTTATTAACTTATTTTTCAGAGTCAGTGTGATTGAATGAGTGATATTGAATTAAAGGGCAATAATGTATTTCAGATGGTTTCCTGCCTTTGAATCAAGGAGGCGGAGTCAGTCCGTCCATTCTTTAATGAAATCTAAATTCAGCTGCAGAACATTCGAGCGTCACTCAGAGGAACACGGTTCGAAGTGATGGTTATTCTTCTGTCACAAGGTTCAGACAATTAAAGGGAAAGTTTCACATTTTGGGAAATAACTTTGTTAACTTCAAATATCCAGGTTGTGTTTAGCCTTTAGCTTAGCATAAAAACAGAGTGTAATGGGACTATGTCTAACGCAGCTCCATTCAAATCTAATTATCCCTGAGAACAACTTTTCTGATTGACACGTCGCCGTAAGTGTGATTAGCGGTGAAGCTAAATATTAACCTGAAAGACTTTTCTGGATAGTTTTAACTTTTGGACCAATCACAGGAAGTAGAGACGCTATTAAACAGTAGAAGAAGAAAAAGAAGAGGAAGCAGCTGCAGTCTTCTTCTCTGACGATAAAGTGAATGAACCATCATGACGTTACCATGACAACCACATGAAGCTTCATTCATTTTCCCCATTCAAATTCTTTAGTCCTTAAATTACTCTGTGAAACTAAAACTGATCAGATGAAACATGAACAAACAGGAAGCTTCGGACTCAGACAGGAAACGTCCTGAAACAAGAAGACAAAATAAAACTTTTCCCAAAATGTGGAACGTTGATCTGAATCATTATTAAACGTTAGTTAACGTGAACTCTGCTGTTTGGTCGTCTTGAGACTCGGTGATGATTAATGATGAGGTGGTCGTTGTTCTGCATACTGTGTGTGCATTAATAATTCTATCAACAATAAGGAAAGACTTCCACCTGCGCTCAGTCTTCATCAGATCCTGTTCTCATGCATCGTCGTCTCACTTCAGACCTTTTCACCAAACTCTCATTTTCATGCAAAAACAAGAAAGAGCAATAGTGTGAGTGTTTCCTGAGCTTCAGAGCTGAAGCCTCTTCCTCTTTTTTATTTCCACCTTTTGATTATTGCCATGTTTATTTTGACAATCCTCAACTGTGATCTATTTTTGATAAAATAAAACTTCAACCCTGATCAGTTTGGATCCTCATGTGTTTCAGCCGACTGCACATGATGAGTCATGTTCTGTTGTTGTGTGTTTTCATCAACATTTCCACGAGGTTGTGTGTGTGTGTGTGTGTGTGTGTGTGTGTGTGTGTGTGTGTTTCCATCAGGATGAGGTGACGACAACAGTTCTTGCAACGTTAACTACAGTTACAGTTACATTCTCATTGTTTTGTGACCAAACACAAATAAAATCTGTTCATGGTTTGATAAACCTTCAGGTGAGTGAGTCCTCAGTGAGGAAACTGTTTTCACGGGAACAATACGATTCAAGGGATTGAATTTAACATTTAAATATAAATAAAAATAAAGGCAGTGTCAAATAGTTAATTATTACAGGAGAAAATATTAGTGATGAATGAATGGGATTCTGTCATCACTTCAGAGAACAGAGCCTCGGAGACCACAGAGAATCAATGTTTGAATGTTTCCGTTCGAAGAAGAAACGTTCACGTGTGAACCGAACGTTCAGCCGTGCATCTCCTCATGACAACATTCTGTGACATGTGAACGATGTGAATCATCTTGTGTGAAGAGTCGATGTGAAGCTGCAGAAAGAAAAACCAGCAGATGTCATGAGAGAGATTCATGAAGAAGCAATAATGCATGAAAATACAGCATCATCAGCAAATGTGACGTGTTGGTTTGTTTGTGCATAAGAAACGTTCACTGTGCCTTAAACATAATGTGACTGAGTTAAAAACGTCTAATGCATCGGAGGGAGCAGAGAGGAGGAACGTGTGTATTTACTGTGTACTAGAACTGTAGGACGCACATAGAAATACTGTGTTGTACTTTAATGTGTTGAATGTAACGTAAGTCTTCCTGGTCGCTGTTTTGAAAGAGAAAAAGAAAAATCTGCGTCTGTTTCTACGGAAGCTCAGAGAGGCCATGACACAGTTTCCTGTTATTTTGTTGTGGACATAAAATAAAGGAACAGAATCTGTTCAGACTTTTCAGAGTCAGAATCAAACACTTAAAAAATGAAACTGTTTCCTCAGGATTAATAACTTGTGATATTGGGATCACGTCCTTCTGGGCTTCCGTAGGTCAGAGTTAAGCCCGCCCCCCCCCCCCCCGCCTGTTTCCCTGTCATTTTTATTTTGCAGCTCATGAAACTGAAACGATTCCTCACATGTTCAGATTCAAACTTTATGTTATCGGTGTTTTTATTGATTATTTAAGACCTGAGATCAAAATGAAAACTCTGGGAAGAGAAAATAGTAAAAGTGACATCAGGTGGACTTGAAGCTCGACAGTTGATATGAGGTGAAACTAAACTCAGCTGGTCGAGAACATTTAGTTGAAATAAAGATTTTTCATATTTACTGAAACACTTGATCACACAGGTGAGCTGACCTTTACTAAACCAAGCTAAATAAACTCTCATCATTTCACTTGAATAAAGACGGACGACTTCATTAAGACTCTTATTGTGAAACAGCTGCAGTTTGTCTCCGTGTGTTTCAGTCCGTGTTTCGTCTCCCGGTGTTTTTCCTGCTTCTGTCCTGAAAACAGCTGATTCAACGAAATAACTCTACGTCTGTAAAACCTCAACTCGTGTTGAAAATCTTAAATAATAGATTTTATTTTTGGTAACTTGTAGTATCTGTGTGTGTCGCTGTACGACAGGTGTAAAGTTAAATAAAAAGTAATATATATATATATTAATATACATGTTTGGCTTGGGATCGTACAAACTGTTTATGCACAACGTTCTGAAGCTGGTTGTGTTTCATGTGGCCTTTTCTTTCTCTTCGATGTTCTGCAATGTTGTAAATGATCTGTATCATATGACATCATGTATATAAAGTTAACGAGGCTTTATGTTTCTACATTTATGTTTAATAAATAAATGATCTGTGCTCAAACATGTGACTTTCCCTTCGTGTCTGACACCGAGAGACTCAGAGGTCGAAGGTCACGGTGACCTGATGTTATAATGAAAGCAACACGTCAGGAACCTGCAGCGCTTCTACGGCCACAGGTCGAAGTGCACGTTGTACTTCTCAGAGTTTTTCTTTGCTCTGAGAGAAAAGTTTGAAACTAAGAAGTCGTGACCTGATGAGTTGAGTCATGCAGATCCAGGAAATAGCCTGCTCCCTGCTCCTGCAGCGTCCCAGGCCTCATTCAAAAGTAATGACTCCGAGCTGCAGGGAAACAGGATCCATTACCTCAGGATGTAAAGGGACCGAGCTCAGGCTGCAGATGGAAAAACCACCAGTGGACTCAGACCTTCGGTCTTGACTCAGCAGATGATGAATCCACTGCAAACGCCTCAGCTGCTTGTTCCCTCAGCCTCTGACTCGTCTGGGTTCAGGTCGCCGTGACGACAGGCCGAGTCAGAAACCAACCTCCTCCAGCTGTTGTAACATCAGGTGCTCGTCAGAGACTCGTCTCAGCTCAGCAGCGCTTTGACGTGAGATCACGTTTAAATGGTTCAAACAGATTCAGCGACTGAAGCAGCTTCACGTGAAACTCAGTGTCTCTGTGACTCGTCTCTGAGCGGCTGAGAGACGAGAGCACTCGTCCTTTGTCTCTGAAACTCGGCTCCACCGCTCATTAATAAATGAGGCAGTTTCACTTCTGCTCTCGTGTGGCAACGGTAACAGGAGGACAAATCACTGTGTCCTCATGGACACTGTGAGGACACTCTGGGGACAATGTCCTCCTGGTGACCTGCAGGAATCCCCAGAGGGCAGAGCAGCGAACCACGGTAGTTAAGGTGGAAGCCTATGGTCTTATTTAAGGTGGAATTATCTGCACTGTTAACTTTTCATTAAGGAAGGGTGAGGCCAGAGAAGGTGAACAGGGAGCAGCTGGAGGAAGAGGTCATCAGAAAAACCTCTTTATATACAGTCTCTGTCTTCATATAGAGTCTCTCTCTTCATATAGAGTCTCTGTCTTTATATAGAGTCTCTGTCTCTGTCTTTATATACAGTCTCTGTCTCTGTCTCTATATAGAGTCTCTGTCTCTATATAGAGTCTCTGTCTCTATATACAGTCTCTGTCTCTGTCTCTATATAGAGTCTCTGTCTCTGTCTCTATATAGAGTCTCTGTCTCTATATACAGTCTCTGTCTCTGTCTCTATATAGAGTCTCTGTCTCTGTCTTCATATAGAGTCTATGTCTCTATATACAGTCTCTGTCTGAAGTTTCATTAAGTCTTATTTCATTAAAACAATCAGTATAATCAGGATCAGCTTCACCACTGAGCAGATTTATCTACGCCCTCTCGGGGGTGCGGTCGGTGTACGAGCGGTTGTTGTCGTATAATCTTTGCGTTACACGCAGACATCACTGCGCTTTATCACGCCCAGAAAGTTCTCTGATCTCTCAAATCTCAGTTGGGATTAGCCCGTAATCCAAAGACTCCCGTCCATTTGAAGATGTCAAGTGGACGCTCGTCATTAATCTGGGTCACAGCCGGAGTCATCAGTCACATTACCCAGCAGTCACCAGGGCTCGTTTGCTCTCTTCAGCTTCACGTCAGCTGACTCATGGTCACACGGTCACATGACGACCACGGATCTTTTTTGTGATCAAATTCTTTTAAATTTTAAATTTCTGCTCATTTCCAGAAAAATATCTGGATTCATGAGAATCAGTTTAAATCTTTTGACTAAAAAAGTTGTTTGGATTTAAAACATCGTCAGAACAGGATGAAGAAGATTCTCGATCATCGATGGACGTTTGAAAACGTTCACGATGAAGAAACAAGGATTAAGATGTTTGTTGATTTGTAAACAGCTGATAATAAAATGTCAAATTAAATAGAAATAAAAGATTCAGATGCTAAAACCATGTTTTATTTTCACACTGGTTTGTTGTCTGTGTTATTATGTTTCACCTTTTTATTATTTCACTATATTTGCTGCGTGTGAATGAACTGACCAACGATTCAAAAATCACATTGTCAAAGAGAAGACGAAGTTTTATTCGTCATGTATAACTCGTCTATGAACCTGAGGAGTAAACGAGCCTCTGAGTTCACTGGTTTGTAATCTGCTGCTTTCTGTGTTTTACAGTTGATTTAAATATTATTATCATAATTGAACATTTGAGCATCTCAGCTCGGACTGAAACACGTTTGTGTTTCTCTGCTGAGGTGCGGAGTGAGGTCACTTCCTCTCTCGACACAGACTGCAGGGATTTTTTGGTTCTTATGATTTTTTAGGGTCGTACCAAAAGGGGGAGAGGGGGGGGGTGGGTGGGTGAGAACGTACGGTCGAGCACATGTGGACCTCTTCACAGACCGTGCACACAGACAGCTAAAGCTAATATCCCACACAGAGCTAATTGTTTAAGTTTCATGCACTGATGGTTCAACTGCAGCATTTGATCATTGAACGTGCACCAGTGAATCCCCCCCCCCCCCCGGATGGTGAGTGCTGCAAACTGCCAAGACCCTCAGAATAAATAGAGCCAGAATCCCCTCAAAGAGAGAGGAGCGTTCTAAAAATAGATCTCACACACACACACACACACACACACACACACACACACACACACACACACACACGCTGGCTGTATGCAGGGATTCCCTGAAGGTCACGTTTGGTGCTTTATGATCAGAAATGTGCAGAAATACTCCGAACACATAAAGAAACAACTGGTGGCTACATGTACTTGATAATAATGATGATGATGATGATGATGATGATGATGATGATCATCATCATCATCATCATCATCATCATTTACATTCAGAGATGAATATTATAACCAGATTACGAGACGTTCCTTGAGATGATGGTTTCAGATTCATTCTGTTTCCTGTTGTTCTGTCATCATGCGCTAACAGTCTTTATGCTAAGCTAAGCTAATCACGTCCTGCCTCTCCGTGAACTGGACAGTACGTTAGATGTTGTTGTTCCTGAAGACGGAACAAAAGCTTTTCTCAGTTTCACACTTTAATGTTTACGTTATCTCACACGCATGTATCATGTTAAACGTGTGGTCTATTTCCGTGAACAGTGGGCGTGCCCTGGCTCAGGAACATCCTCATTTCTAGACGGCCGGACGGGGAACAGCAATTTGCGTTTATTAGACCTCATCCACCACTAGATGGTGCTAATGTGTACAAATGTTTTATTTCATTTTCGCTAATGTCTCACAAATTGGAGCGAAAGAGGATTTTCCATATTAAAGCCACAGTTCTTGAATAATTCAGAGACGTTATTTTATTCAGTGGAACGTTTCTGAAATGGACGATTCTACGTCTCAGTCTATTTGAATATCTTTAACAGATCTGATGAAATATCTTGTTTATTTGGAGTAAAATAATAAATATATGGCCATGTCATTGCATTGACGCTTCTCTGCTCCTCCTCCTCTGAGGTTATCTGAAGACTCGTCTCTTCCTGCGTCAATACGTCGCTCTGCTCGCTGACTTACTGCCGTCCAGAGTGTTCCCATCGATCAGCCCATTGACGACGTGTCTCTCTCAGGTCAATGTTATGAAGATGAAACTACTATTTGGACATTGATGCGGTCAGATGATGTTTCTTTATTTACACTGAACCTTCAGACCGATCGCCACGGTCCGTCTGGGTGACAGGTGATGAATTCTCCAGACGACAGCAGATAAATCAAATGACAGCTCATGTGCTGCCACTGGCCTTTGTCCCACGGATATAAAACATAACTCACCATCATTTATAAAGTTTACAGACCTCTTGGGTTCGACATCGAAGAAACCAAAGTAACGAGCAAAGATAAATTCAAACTTGCAGTGTTTCTGTTACCACGAGCTCCAGAGTGAATATGAAACCAGCGAACGTGGACGACACCTGAAGTGAATCTATGTCGGGTTCTGGAGATATAAGGACATGCTTTTATTTTAAAAGGGTCATCACGAGGTGCAGCGTGAGCTCGCTCACTGGTCGAACCTTGAATCTGTCCATTCCTGAAACATGACATCAGTGTTTTCTCAGCCTTTACTTTCACATTCCCTCCATCATCAGCAGCGTCGCTCTGCTCCGTGTCCGTTATCTCGTTCCTCCCCCATCTGTCACTTCCCTCTTCTCCTCGCTGGCTCTCCCGTGACGTGACTCTAATAATAGCTCCCTGAAGTCGGGCCCCCAAGGGCCGTGTGTTGGTCTTGAAGGGCACTGCATGAATTGGCCACGCTCTTTTCCCTGCATGCTACGAGGCCTATAAATAACTGTGGAGAAAGGAGGAGGATCTGCATGGACATTATATAAGCATCCCGTGAGTTCATGAATGGGGGGGGGGGGCTTCCTTCATAAGTCCTGCAGCTGCTGCTGTAAACACCCCCCCCCCCCCCCCCCCCCCAACACACACACACACACATACTCATCCACGTGTGAATATGAAGAACAGTTGAGGAAAATACTATTCTGTGATTTCATCATCTCAGAAACAACCTCAACTCTGACGTCATGAGAGAGACGAGCTGCTGTCGTTAAATAAAGACGCAAAGTTCTATCTCATCTAATGAACCGTGAAGAAGAAGGAGAACTGTCCAGACGTCCCCACATGTTCCCCACATGTTCCCCACATGTTCCCCACATGTTCCCGACTGTACAAGTGAGTGAGATCTATTAAACTTGGATTTCTTGGAAGAATTCATTTTTGTTTCCAGACCAGGTCAAATATGTTTGAGCTTCTGGAACAATCCCAGTTTCTCTGACGTACGACTGCAGATGTTTACGTGAACTTTCTTTCGACTGATATTTATTTTCTCTCAGCTTTCAAACAATGAATCAAGAAGCATCTTTGTTTTCTCTCTTTTTTGAAACTTAATTCCACAGGAAACGAAGCGGTCAACCTGAGAGCAGGAACATTTGTAGAGCGACTGATGAATCCACCGTCAGAGCTTCACTTGGTCTGAAGGTGCGTGATGTTCGAATCGTGTCTCAGTATTTTGTTCTGGAGCAGCGAGTTTGTCTGATTAATATTTCATGTGGTTACATTAGATTTTCTCCATCTTCACTTTCCTCTCTCTCCCTCTCTCTCTCTCCATCTCCTGAGGTTTTCTCTGTGAGGTGGAGAGCGAGGAGATGAGAGGGCTGCAGGAAGAGATGGTGGCTGTGGAGAGAGTGAAGGGGGGGGGGGGGGAGAGTGATGAAGAGCCCCCTGGAAAGGAGGAAGGCTTAATGAGTACGTTGCCCCTGATTCTGGCACGAGCACGAGGCAGGAGATGACAGGACAGCGTGTTGCCGTGGGGGATGGAGCGTCGGTCTGCATGAAGCAGAGGCATCACTCCTCCTCTTCCTCCTCTTCTTCCTCCTCCCCTTCCTACTCCTCTTCCTCCTCGGGTGCACAAAGACCAGTCCACAGCTCAGCCTCTGAACACCGCAGCAGCTCGGCCTGTTGAGACGCTCACTGTGTAAAGTTCTGTGTTGTGGTCGAGAGACATCAAGATGCTGTCCGACCAATCACTGCTCCCCATCGTTTACCAGACACAAGACGTCACGAGAGAGGAAGCGCCCGGGCTCCGCTCCTCGTGTCCATCAATCCTCTGTTGTTTACGTTTGTGCGTGTCTTCCTCTGTCAGCTGCTGCAGAAGCAGTGAGGACGTTGCTTCAGGTCAATCTCAACCTCAGAGTTTCTCAAACCTCATGAACACGTGAAGAGTCTTTACAGAGGACGTTGATTGAATCTGTTTGGGATCAGAACTTCACAGCAGATTGACCTGTGAAGCTTCGTATCAGCAGCAGATCCGTGTGAGCAGGTGAAGTTCACAGAGCAACTCTCAGTGACGGACTAACGAGCTGGAATTCAAAATAGTGCTCTGGTGTTCGCAGTGTAAATTAAGAAACTAATCCTCCTCATATCGGTGCCAATCACTGCAGCAGAGGAAGCTGAGGCCTTCAGGAGCTTAGTCACTGCCAACGTCAGCTGCTGATTGGCCGAGCAGCAGCAGGTGAACAGGGGCTAAGAGCGCTCTCAAAGGTTCAAGTGCACATTAAACTTTCCACTTGGATTTTAGGTGCGGCTCTGTCTTCCATCTTCAGTTTCAGGGTTGTTGAAGCAGCAGCTGTAATCCGACACTCGGACAGTTATAGCAGCAGCGGCGGCGGCAGCTTCTCCTCCTTTGTGCCGCAGCGGCCTGCAGGGATCATCTAACACGAGATAAAGCACGGGCCAGGCAGCGACGTGTTTCAGGGAACGCCACGGGGATGAAATCATCCGAGGTGCATGTGTGCGCTCGCGTCAATGTGTGAATATGTGCGTTCAGCACTACGTCAGCTGTTTGTCCACGTGTGTCTCAGTTCTTCTCCTCGTCAACTTTCCATGTTTTCATTCTTTCGTTCACAACACGTCGTCCAGCTGCTTTAATCCCTCTGGACTCACGGCTCTGACCTGTGGACCCTCGGTCACAAATGTGACTCTTCTAACAAACAGGATCAAACAGTGACATAACTAGAACATCATCCAGGACAGCTCGCACCTTCACCACGGCCCAACAGCCTCCGTATCAAACAGCGTGTAAATCCACCCCATCTGGATCTTTATCTGGATCTTCTCAAAACTGACACACTCGTCTGAATAAGTCTGATTGTTTTCATCAAATACACAAGTTTAAAAAATGAAATGAGGAAATGTTTGAAAAAAGGCTGGGGGTCAACACAGATTAAACCAGCGGTGTTTCTACATCCGCTCTTCACCCTGAACCAGATCTGTGTGATTTCTGACAAAGACATTGGCTTCATCTAAAGTCAAACTGGATTATAATCCTGCACATTAAGCCTCTGAGGTCAAAGGTCATGAAAACATATGGACTGAAGCTCATCGCTCGTCTTTGCTTTCTGCAGATTGGCTGCACATGGATGAGCGAACACGAAGCCATTTGTTTTCTCTTCAATACATGAAGCATTTAATTTCGACCTCGGGATCAAACGTGTGGTGGATTATTCTGCACACAGGTGCTGCGTCCTGGGACTCCACACGTTTCAAACACTACGTGTCTTGACTTTTATCTGTGTTGGTCAGTCAGAGATGATTTTCTTCCACTGGCATGTCTTCAGACTAAATTTAGTTTTCAGGAATTCACCACTTCATGCAGACGACATTTGGTTTGAGCAGCCGTGCGGCGGAACGTCTCCCAGCTGTCGGACAGTTACAGTGACAAACTAACACTGGAACTACAAATATAGTTCAGCCACAACCTTCATCTGCACCACAGACTCACACACAAGGACACACTCCTGGTACACAAAACATACGTTAACACAAATTCACCTTTTTCTGTTGATTTTGTTTTATTTCAGTTTAATTCTCTGCTAGATACTTTTATTTTGAAGCAGAACTTTTATTTTGAAATGTTGCCAAACAGTTAACAGCTGTATCCTAAATAAACCCAACTCCTCTGTTATTTCTGCTTAAAAAGAATCAGTATGTTAAAAAATATTTAGTTGTAATATCATTTTTAAAACGTATTTAACGTACAATACTTAAGTTTATTTAAATCATGTGTCATTTGGTGTAAAAACGTTATTTCATCAGAGGAATCTCTTCATCGGTCTTTGTTTCTGTGTTATTAATAAAACTGGGAGCGCTTCCTGCTGATCTCTCAACTTCCTGCCCACCGCTCGTCCGTCTGCTGAGCTTCACTCCTGCTGCCAACAAACACACGCTGACCTGCGGATGTACAACCGCTCCGAAGAACCAGGATTCAACGAGAACTGAAAACTGAAAACTGAAAACTGAAAACAGGAAACTGAAAACTGAACTCTTTTAAAATGAGCAGAAGAAGAAACGTGAGGAGCTGTCCGTGGTGCTGAATGTCAAAGGTCTGCAGCAGCTTCTTCCATCGTTTCGTCGCTGATTCATCTTCAGAAAAGATTTTCTGTTAAAGACTAATAAAAAAAAACAAATCCTCAGATTGAGCTGCTTTTATGTTTGAGCTCAATATTCACTGGAGTCAAACCAGCGACGGATCAATAACCTTCTACATTACTTCTCTACATTAACCCTTTCAGTTCGAGGGAAAGTACAGCTGCAGTTAGCAGCATCTCATCAGGATTCAACTGAGTTCAACTTTAACAGCATCACTAAATATCACAGGACAGAAGGTTTTTATTGTTTTTCAGGTTGCCAGGTCCAAAGTGTCTAAAGGGTCAAAAGGTCAGAATCAATGGACTCAGCTGCAGACGTGGTCGATTCTTAAATCCGTTGATTGTTTGGAAATAAAAGAACAACTCCAGACTCGTTCTACATTCTATGAAGCTGAATACAGAGGAGAGAGTTCTCAAATTAAAGCTTCTGACTAAAACCTGCAGATTTTCCTCTGACGTCTGTACTTCTATTTAAAGCCTCTTGAACACACGTGATTCCATTTCTGAATTCTGAAGACGGTTGATAAATCCTCTGCCAGTAAAAGCACACGACTCCAGTGAGCAGAGCGTCTCTAACTTTAACGTCACATCGCAGAGCTCCGCTCACTCGTCTGACCTGACTCACAATAGAGGTGAGATTAACGTCCGGGCTCCTGTGAATTCACGCTGAGTCTCAGAAGCTCAGATAAAGTTAAAGCCTCGCAGCTTCTCCGGTTCTCGAGTTTTACAATGAAGTAAATCCTCTGCTCGTTATCTCAGTGATCAGCACACGAGGCTACGTGTTCAAACTAAATCAGATAAACAGGAAACAGTGCACGGCTTCAATCACTGAGGAACATGTGGACTCAGTCTACATCAGACCGTTATTTGTGGTTTGTATGCAATACAGACCGGAGCAGTAGGGGGCAGTGTAGGGGCAGAAGGGGAATTTTTGGTGTCATCAAGTTTTCTAGTCACAAAATGCATATCCAGCTCCGAGCTGTGTGGAGCGCCCTCTTGTGGAATACTCCTGTTACATGTGTAAACTGTACGTGAACCATCAGGCTCATCGTGCGTCCGGTCGTCTACGAGCAGCGGAACAGGAAGTGAATCTGTGACCTCGTCCGGATTTCAAACTGTCGTTGATTGATTCTTAATTAAACAGACTCGTGTTTATGAATCTAATGGTCAGTTGATGGGGATTTATTTTACTTTTTGTTTGACTCTTGTCGTCTCTCTTCACCTTCGATCAGCTCACAATGGAATGAATCGATTTTAAAAATAAATAAATAAATGGACCTGCTGTTTTCTCCCCGTTACCATGGCAACATGGAGAGAGTTAGACCAGCAGGCAAAGTGCTTCAGCAGCCAATTACAGAGTTAGAGCCACTTCCTGCTGCGGATTCCAGAAGTCAGAGAATCAGCCAATCAGGATCAGAGAATCAGGATCAGAATCAGGATCAGGATCAGGATCAGGATCAGAATCAGGATCAGAATCAGGATCAGGATCAGGATCAGGATCAGAATCAGGATCAGGATCAGGATCAGGATCAGAATCAGGATCAGAATCAGAATCAGGATCAGGATCAGGATCAGAATCAGGATCAGGATCAGGATCAGAATCAGGATCAGGATCAGGATCAGGATCAGAATCAGGATCAGGATCAGAATCAGAATCAGGATCAGGATCAGCAGCTGCAGGAACATATTGAACTCGTGGTTATATAACATGATGCAGAGGAATCATGTTTGTGACCATGAAGCTTCTTTATCACAGATGTTTGATGAATCGTGCAGAACCTGCTCCACACACACACACACACACACGCGTACACGCACGCGCGCGCGCGCGAACACACACACACACACACTCATATATAAGCGACTGTAGAAGTGACTGTGTTACAGTCTGTCTGCATTGCGTCGAACCCCCCACCTCCTCCTCCTCTCTCTCTCTCTCTCTCTCTCTCTCTCTCTCTAACCCCTCCCTCCCTCCCTCCTTCACTCCCTCTCTTCTCTCCTCCTGCAATATGCTTCTAAATGATCGCGGACGCGTCCTCCTCCTCTCCCCTCTTCCTCTCGGTGTTTTGAATAGAAAACCTCAGGAGCTCCTGAGCTGTTTGTGCTGATGCTGCAGAGTCCGCTCCTCTCCGCTCCCTCCATCCTCCTCCTCTCGCTCCCTCTCTCTCTCTCCGTCCTCCTTCTCTCCAGCATGATTTTCATTAAAAACTGTCAGTGCGGGTTTTTGCTGCGGAGCCGCGGATCTTCCTCCTCTTCCTCCACCTCCTCCTCCTCCTCCTCCTCCTCCTCCTCCTCCTGCGGGCTGCTCCGATCGACGGTGAAAACCAACACCAAGAGGATGCGGATGTTGACCAAGACAACATAGTCTATTAATATTTCAGACCTACTGCAAAGCGATATTAGAATTAAAGCCAAGTTGCGGTGAGGACGCTCCACCTCCTGTTCTCCAACTCAGCGCAGGTACGGTTTCATTTGACGTCTCCATCTTTGTGTTTAGAATGAATTCATGTGTTCATGTGAATATGTGAATGTGTGAAACCTTCATGTGACCGGACTGTACTTGATGCATGAGTGAGACCTGACGTGCTCGCACAGAAGCAGCGCAGCCGCAACGCAAACTTGATGTATGCGGTAAAAATACAGCAGATGCAGCTGCTGCGTGATTCTGCTGCTGCTGACAAACAGGAAGCTCTGCAGAGGACGAGCAGCAGAATGAATGAGAGACACCAGACTGATGGTTTTGTTTGTTCCAGGTCAGATGAAGCTGTGAGGGGAAGATGTTGAGCTCGGAGATGATGGAGATGAAGGAGATGGAGACGGAGGCTTTGCACAGCTCCTGGTCTCTTTAGGAGCTTCTACACTCCATCCTGCCCCACCTCCCTCCCCACTTCCTCACACCACTTCCTCTTCCTGTCTGTCCCACCCCCCCAGGAAAGATGACTGTGGTGTCCACAGACAACATGGATGAGACCTCCACCCTCCCGGGTCATCCACAGGACCCGTACCCGCCCGATGACGACCACGATGACCACGACTGCTGCGAGCGGGTGGTCATCAACATCTCGGGACTGCGCTTCGAGACGCAGCTCAAAACCCTCGCCCAGTTCCCGGAAACCCTCCTCGGGAACCCTAAGAAGAGGATGCGCTACTTCGACCCCTTAAGAAACGAGTATTTCTTTGACCGGAACCGACCAAGCTTTGACGCCATCTTGTATTATTACCAATCCGGGGGAAGGCTGAGAAGACCGGTCAACGTGCCTCTGGATATGTTCTCGGAGGAGATTAAATTCTACGAACTCGGCGCAGAGGCTATGGAGAAATTTCGGGAGGACGAGGGGTTTATTCGAGAAGAGGAGCGACCCCTGCCGGAGAAGGAGTTCCAGCGGCAGATCTGGCTCCTCTTCGAGCATCCGGAGAGTTCTGGACCGGCCCGGGGGATCGCCATCGTCTCTGTGATGGTTATCCTTATTTCAATAGTCATCTTTTGTTTGGAGACACTACCGGAGTTGAAGGAGGACGCCAGCGGCCGGATGCAGGTGGTAGGAAACACGACCGTATTTTATAAACCCAACGTGCTCACGGACCCTTTCTTTGTGGTGGAGACGCTGTGCATCATCTGGTTTTCCTTTGAGTTGATAGTTCGGTTTTTCGCTTGCCCCAGCAAAGCGGCGTTCTTTAAAAACATGATGAACTCTATTGACATTGTGGCTATAATCCCGTACTTCATCACACTTGGCACAGAGCTGGCTGACGACCAAGAGAACAAGGAGGGTAAAGGAGGAGGGGAGCAGGCCACATCTCTGGCTATTCTCAGGGTGATCCGTCTGGTGAGGGTGTTCAGGATCTTTAAATTGTCCCGACACTCGAAGGGGCTCCAGATTCTGGGGCAAACTCTGAAGGCGAGCATGCGGGAGCTGGGCTTGCTCATTTTCTTCCTCTTTATTGGCGTGATTTTGTTCTCCAGCGCCGTGTACTTTGCAGAGGCCGAGGAGAAGGAGTCGTTCTTCACCAGTATCCCGGATGCTTTCTGGTGGGCGGTGGTGTCTATGACGACCGTCGGCTATGGGGACATGTACCCCGTGACCATCGGCGGGAAGATCGTGGGCTCGCTGTGCGCCATCGCCGGTGTGCTCACCATCGCACTGCCGGTACCGGTCATCGTGTCCAACTTCAACTACTTCTACCACCGGGAGACGGAGGGCGAGGAACAGGCCCAGCTGCTCAACGTTAGCAACCAGAACCTGGCGTCGGACACCAACTCGAGTCGCCGCAGCTCCTCGGGGGTCAGCAAGTCAGAGTATATGGAGATAGACGAGGACATGAACAACAGCATCGATAACTTTAGGGAAGCGAACCTTAGAACTGCCAACTGCACGGCTCCGAGCCAGAACTGTGTGAACAAGGGGAAACTTCTCACCGACGTGTGAGGCAGCGTCTGACGCACCAGTGTAAATATTGTAGAAATATCTGGATGCTTTATCTCCATTGGTGCATTTTATTCTCTTCTTTTGCATAGATACATTCAAACATGTGTGAAGACTCATAGTTTAAAGGCTCACATGGTAAATTTGTACAAGTGATTTCATCCAAAAAAATAAACTAACAAGGGATTAGTTTGGCAATAGGACAAAGATCGGCAGGTGTCAGGGAAGATTTTTGATAAATGATTCTATTTATTTGAAATCCTTAATTCTGCCCGTAGAATTAAAGCTGAACAACATATGTTGCTCAGAAAGGAGCGGCTGGTTAGTTTCCATGATCTCCAGAGTTCTGCAGCGTTGTCTTCGTCAGTCTTAAGAAAATAACCCTGATGACGTCATGTGACCTTGACCAGGGACAGGGTATTTTTGGCCACGTTGCACGTGGACTTACTTTAGTTTGAGTGTTTGAATACAACCTGGTGTTAGCGTCAAAGTCTCAGTTTCCTTTTCTCCGCAGCTATTTGTGGAAACAGCTAGATGCACAAAAAGGAGCAGGATAAATCATTTAAGAAACAAGCTCGAGTAAACTTGAAGGAACCAATTCAGACAAGATAATGCAAGTGTATCTGTGCACAGCCTCTTAACAAGAAGACGATTATTTCAAAGTGCTTTACATGAGACAAAAAAGACTTAAAGACCAGAGACAACCGAGACAAAGTGACAGAAAAAAACACAAACAGGGTTTAAAAACAGACGACTACAAGATAAAAGTAAGTTAATGTGATTCAGAAATGAGAAAAAGTAAATGTTTGACCAAAGTGAGGAAGAGAATCAGAATCTTCAGAGTACGATGAATTGAGTTTATCAGAAAATCTCCTCCACACCTTCCTGGCTTTGTACCACGGACTCAACCTTTAAGATCAAAAGACAAGTCAACAAAACAAAGCCCAGCTGAGATTTGAGGAACGTGTCGGAGGACGGCTCCCCGAGGAATCACATTTCACTGGATTACAGCTGACTCATCCAGGGAAGGGTTTCTGGGGGAAAACTTGACTCCAGATGTTGAGTGAAGTTTTTCAGGCACCTTATCAGACACAAAAGAAGACGTGTGCCGAGCTCGTGGAGGATTATGTGCACTGCTGCTACAGGTCGGCTGGAGGTTCCCTGTATGATGCCATGCAACACTCCTTTATATAAAAGCATGTGGAGACTCTCTTCTCTCTTATATCAGCATGCACAAGATGTTACCTCATTTTTATTTTTACAGTCCTTTCTCTCTTCTTTGACCTTCATCTTCTCCTTTTTTGGATTTTTTCTCTCATTTGTTTTCACCAAAAGTGCACTGCTATTTATTATTGTTTAATTTATTTCGAGGCATTTACGTGTTGAATGTTAAAAATCATTATGGGAACAGGAACACTTCTTTTTCGAAGATCACGGCATGTCAAAATACTAAAGCATTATGGCCTAATTAGCTATGGTATAGCTACGTATACTCAATGCATGATGTCAGTATTTAATTGCTTGCAGTTGTGGAGGGACCTCGGGAGCTGGTGGACGATCCTCCTCCTCACTATTGTCAAGCTAACAACAGGATATGGTGCATGACGGAGCTAAAGGCCGGACGGGACAAACAAAAAGAGAAAAAACAAGAAAAAAAAATCACAAGAGACAAATCTCTTTTAAAAAAAGGACATTTCAGAAGTTACCTCCTCCTCTTTGGTTTATTTAAAGCTCTGATCTTTGACGATGAAGTGCATGGGATCATTTTATGTGACTTGTGGCCCCGTTTTTCTTTTTTTTACAACATTTGATCTTTTATTTAAAAGGTTTCAAGAAGGAAAAGCAGTAGAATTTAACACATTTCATAGATATTATCTAAAATTAGTTTCTAGTGCCTTCAACCCGTCTCATTATTGAATTGACTAAAGTGCCTCCCGTTACAACAGAAGACAAAGAGCTTACAATGTGCAGCTTAACTTCTCCTGCCATAAAGATGCACTACTCCCTGCACATCTGGAAACAAGAGGGTTCGATGTAGACAATGAAAATATTCCTTATTCCCGGGCCAGATGTATCTGACTCCTGGTTGATGACACACGGTTCAGTCCACGTCTAACGGAACAGATCATTTCAGATCAGGAGGTTTGAAAAGAAAAGTTTCCTCACATCTGCTTTGAGATTCTTAGATTCCCGTTTCTCTCGTTCAGTATTATCATCGTGACCATCACACTTCACACAACCTTCATCATTTCAGCTGCTGCTTCCGTCAAACTGGTCGAGTCAGCTGCTGGATTAGCTGTTGTAGCTGACGACATATTGACACGTGTCAGTTTTTCTCTGTTCGGTTCGGTCGCTAGCTGCGCAGGGATTTATTTCATTATTGATTTAACAGAAGTTAAACACATAAAAGTCTTGACAAGGTTTTAGCTGTTTGATTGAAATCCTCATCTGTTTAATCTGGTTTGGATCGACGCGGTTCAGAAGCTCGTTCAGGATCCTGACTGCTGTGTTTACTTCACATGGACACAGACACGGCTTGAAACTAGGAATGGAAGTTTTATTTGGAAAGTTTTGGAGATTGTGCAGATGATGCTGGGGACTATTTTCAGTGGTGGATGGATTTGGAGCAGCAGCGAGTGACGAAGGAACGTGATGTTCACAGAATCTGTGAAAAGGACAGAAGACGTTTCAGTTTGTTTCACTCTGACGAGAAGAAAATGTTTTGAAATGTCTCCAGATTTATATTTTAACGTTCAATATTGCCAGTTGCAAAAACTATCTTGAGGACGTGACCTCAGTGTCCTCAGTGTCCTCAGTGTCCTAGGTGTCCTAGGTGTCCTCAGCACAACTAAATTTCAGACGGACTCGGATCTGCAGCGTAATCAGCAGCAGCTTCTCCTCCTCACGCTGCCGGAGGCGACTGTGAGCTGAGCTGAACAGCGCCCCCTGGCTGCTCTCATCACTGCCGCTCTCTGATTACTGGGACCAATATCCTCTGCTGAACATTAGATCTCCTCTTTTTAGAATCACCTGGACACACGTTGATGTGTGTTTGTTCTGTGGTGTGTCCACGTCACTGCTGCTTCGTCTCAGAAAGAGCTGCAGTGTTTCTGACTCACGTCGTCCTGCAGCTCAGCGATGGGAGGTTTAAGAAATTATATAACAATCGATGGTTTGAAGAGTGAGGGTGCTGCTGTGAGCAGAGTTGTGACGGACGTGAGAGTCTCCTCTGCAGAGCTGCTGAACATCACCACAGACATTAGTCACTCTACACGCCTGCAAAATGGCGCTGCTGCTGCTGCTGTGTTGTTCTGAGAGCGGAGCACATGTCTGTGTGAGGGAGTTTCCTGTGGACGACGAGACGCTAACAACACGACTGAGTCGATGACCCTGAAGCTTCTGAAACCATCAGTGCTCACTGATGTGAACTGAAGGAATCCAGATCAAATGTGCTTAACGTCTCACATTTCCACTTTGTGCAAATCACTGAGAGTGAAGCTGAAGTGTTCGTCCTTCATCTTCCACATTCTGATTCACCTCTGACTTCTCCAAACTCAATGAGGGTTTTGTTGACAGCTGAGGACGACGTCTTTATTTGTTTTTCTCTCCGTGTTTCTCAACGTTAACCACGTTCTGATTCATGTAACCATGGAATCAAACATCCGGTAAATCCGGAGATTCTACTTGAACCCAAACGACGATCTCACCCTGAACAAACAGTTCGATCTGAAGAAACGTGACCAAACAACGATGTTTGAGTTTAATGAGTCTCAGGACAAACGACCCACGTTGTTCAGGTCGGACGACTTGTTCAAATTAAGACTAAAACACATTTTGATTTTAAATGAGGAGTTTGAATGAATCAGCTTGAGTTGTGGGATTTAAATAAGAATCTGCAGTTTGTCTCATTCAGAGTAGAAGCAGCTGCTGCAGCTCAGATAAACTGAATTCATCAGACTTTCAGGTTTTATACTTGGAACGTTTCCTCGCAGCTTCGGAGCCGAACCTCATCTGAGAGGATCCGTGCGTCTCCTCTTAAACTGACCTGAGAGCAGCTCGATCAGCTGCTTCCACTCACACTGATGAGACCCGGTGTGACGACGTCATCGGCAGCTCCTGTGGAATCTGTGACACCTCCATCGTTCACATTAGAACATTCAGTGACGTCACGTCTGAACGACTTCAACGCACACGCGTCGTCTGAAGACTGGTTGCTATGGTTACCTGCAGTTTGATTCCCATTATGTGTCAAAGTCTGTGATGACGAATCGATTTGAACCATAAATTAGATTAAAGATAAAGATTCGACTTTAAACCCTGAATATTAACTGAACATACAAAAATCACTTTGTTGCTGAAATGTAAAGAATCAGTGATAAAAAGTTTTAAAGGCTCGATCGTAATTTGTGTTGTTCATTTTCTTGACTGCACAAATTATGAACTAGTTTGGGAAAATGACTTTTTTCTCAAGATCGTGATTTGAGTGTTTGCAGCTTTGTGAAACACCAGTGAGCGTCCACATTCAGCTCAGCTGGGACGTTTCCACCGGTTGTGTTTTCAGTGCGTGTGAGAATCAGCTGTGTGTCATCAACCTGTTGATCTCAGGCCCGTTTTACAAACTGCTGTTGAACGTGTGATGAAAAAAAATCCCTTTAATCAAAGTCTGATGAAAAAAAGAAGCAAACACAGGTGCTACGTGTTAAACATGTTCCACAGGAGAGAACAATTAGAAACTTCACATGGAAATTAAATTCAATCTCTATATTTTCTTGACAACTCTTTTAAAATTAGTGATTCAGTTCAACATCAGGGTAGTCGGTCGTCTTGTGGTTTTAATTTCTGTTTGTTCACATTCGTGGTGTTTTTGCCGTCGAACACTGAAGGGACCAAATAATGTTTTCATCAGAGCAGCTCAACGGACGAAGATTCACACAACAAGAAGCGTTTTGTCGATCGAGGTCGTTTCTTTTTCAGAAAATCATTTAGTTTGATATGCAGCAAAGAGGGAAATCACTGGCCCTTTCAAATTAAAGTCCGGGAATGTGTATTTACACAGATTCTTATCATTTTACAAGCTTTTAACTGCCAAGTGTAAACTGCTGAATAAATCGATCATGTGATTTTAATCCGCTGCATATCAACCAGTTCTCCTACATGTGTTCTGTTCACAGGAAATTTGGAAAATCATTTTGATCGATGTAGAGTTGAAGTTCCTTAAAGCTGCATTAGTAGATTTCAGTCTCTTTGAAAATGTGAGCGAACGTGTCACTGGAAGAACCAGGTGACAGTTGTTAACGAAGGAAAGGAAAAAATATTATGCAGCTTTAACTTTCAACAGCTTTTTCTTTCAGAAACAAAGAAACTCTGCTTCGTGTTTTTAAACTGTCACACCTCTGATGATGATGATGATGATGATGATGATGATGATGATGATGCACAGACGAATTTCAGGTATGAAAATAGTCTCGAGGTGCAAAGAGAACGTCTCATCGTGTTTTCTGTCAACGTTGGAGACAAAGTGCACGAGTGACACGATGGTATCATTCAAACACATGAATGCTGCTCAGATAGTTTTGCTCACGCAGACGTTAGCGTCAGTATTATCGTTGCTTCACTGTTTCTCTCAGAACAACGTTTTTTTAAACGGTCTATTTTTAGCCGGAGGTTTATTTTGGGACTCGTTCGGTTCAGTTAAGTTCGTCTGTTCCCTCTCGTCCCGACTCACAGTGAGAAGCCAAAGTCTCGTCCTGACCACGACGATGAAACAAGAAAAGAGAATAAATGAATATGTAGAAAATGAACTGTGCTCATCACTGAGTCGCTCACTTCGCAGTACGTCCACTCTCTTTCTCTGAATTTGTTTTTGCTGCAGTACGCAGTGTCTGTCATCTGTTGGTGAGGCATCATCGTCTGTAACCTATGCAAGGTTAGTCGACAAGTTATGTCCATTCTGACGTCATCATATTACAACAGTTTCAATAAATTTTGAAAGATACGACTCTGCTGTTTGTTGATTATTGAAGGTTCAAGGAGCTAAATGTGCTTTTAGCTCAAATGTGTTATAACTCAAATGTTTTCATGCTCTAATCTAACATGTCCTCACACTGTCCATCGCTGCAGCTCCTCTTTCAGCCTCTGTCTCACTTGAGTTTAGCTCCTGTGTCGACAGACGTCGAGCAGGTTACAAACGTCAGCAGAAGATTCACATTTTCATCTTAATTAGAAGCAGAAACGCTTCAGGACGACACAAAGTCGAAGTCCAGGAGCAAACAGACGCTGGAGCACAACAGCAGCACGTGTAAATGTGACCTTACTAAAATAGTCTGGCATGTGAAGCAGCTCAGAGTGTCAGGACACGACAACACTACCACTGACACACGACAGCAGCTCAACAGACACAGTGTGGAAATTTAAATATATAGCTTCTGAAGAACTCATTAATGATTCTTCAAGCTTCACAAACACCGTCAATTATTCAGAAACGGAGTCGTCCTCAACACGTCCCTGTTCAATGAGGAGGAAGAAGAGAAATCACAAGAGTAGAAGAAGAAGAAGAAGAAGAGGAAGAAGAAGAAGAGTGTTTTCAGGTGAGTCAGAGGACGGAGGATGTTTCTGATATGAAGCAGTGACCTCAGTGAGGGGCTCGTTCTCCAGGACCCTCGGTCTCTGGATCTGGCCGAGGCAGCTGCAGTGCTGCAGCGCGAGGCCTCTCAGTGTCAGTGTTGTTGTGCAGCTCTCGTATCTGTCGAAGCTGTTTCTGTCGTATTCTTAGCTCAGTGGAGAATCTGCCGTGTGACTCAGTGTGTCCTCTGCAGCCCACAGACTCTGCAGCACCATGAGACTCAGCGTCCAGCGCCGCTGCTTCTCCCCGTGTGGAGACTGCATCACGCTTTTACAGACCGAAGCTGCACACGTATGAGCTGCAGCAGCGTCACGCCTCAGTGTTTTCTTTGTTGCACATGTTGCACGGTATTTTTTTCTCATGCACGTATGATGGCTGTTCTCACTTCTCTCCTCAGCGTCTCCGCTGCACCTGAATCCTGATGATTGTCCTGGTTTGTGTGTGTGAATCACAGCGAGGCTGCGGCAGCACTGCAGCGCTACAGCACATGTGAGTGAGACGAGCTGTTTCTGTGGAGACTCGTGAGAGAGGCAGCCCAGGGCCGAGAGCAGGTCGGGTGAGTGTGGGCGGACGAGGAACAACGCAACAGAGAGAAAGAACAGGAAACAGGAAGAGGACGAGATGCTGTTCAGATCTGCACTGAAGTCCTGACATGTTCCTCACATGTTCCATACATGTTCCTGATATGTTCTGAGGGTCTATGTGTGAGAACATGTCTCACGCTTGTGTGTGTGTTGTTCACTGCTCAGCGACACCTCCTGAGGCTCACAGGGTTCAGGTGGATGCATCATTGGCATCACAAGCTGCCAACGCCCACTTCACCCGCCCACGTGCACGGCCTCATCCTCCATCTCTCTCGTACAGTCTAACCTCGCGGCCCGGCCGTCTCCTCGAGTTTCATTTTCCACTGCAGCGTTCCAACTCTTACCTGAGTTCACGCATTCAGGCAGAGAGGAGGCGAGACGGGGGCGGTGGGACCGGCCCGGGCGTCACCAGACAGCAGAGAACAAGCAGGAGGCTCATTGGGTTTCATCGCTTCCTCCGGAGCTCTGAGCGCCGACGCCAGCGTCCACGTGGACTCACAGCGTGAAGAGGCCAAAGATCAGAGGGGGGGGAGGGGGAGAGAAGAGGACGAGCAGGAACAGTTTTATCTAAAGTACATTTTAATAATAATTTACTGGTGTTATTAACGATAACAGTGGCGACGGCGACGGCACCCGTTCATAACACGACGCCATTAAACTTTTCAGAACCACAGACTGAAAATAAAGATGGACGACACGTCTCCTCTTCCTCACGCTGAAATTCAAATCATACTGTCAAAATAAAAGCAGCTGAATTGACTGTGATCAGCTCCTGTTCTTTCAAAATAAAAGCAGCTGAACTGATTGTGATCAGCTCCTGTTCTTTCAAAATAAAAGCAGCTGAACTGACTGTGATCAGCGAACACACTGATGATCTTGATTATCTCTAATAATTCACCTCGTACAGAATCTCCTCTCACCGCTCTCGTCTTCGTGCTGCTGAACAAACCACATCCTCGTATTTGACCGTGTTTAAAAATCTCGTCTGAACCGAGTTAAACACAGGGAATATTTTTATTTCCACACCCCCCCCCCCCCCCCAGCCCCTGTGATGTTAATAAATGACGACAGGAACAAAAGTGTGTGCAGACAAACAAAACCAACGCAACCGGACAGGACCTTCCCACAGACGCCCCGTCGTAACTTTTAAACAATTCACAGTGACAGGAGACGACCCTGAGCGGAGGAACCCTGTTGGAAGTCAGCGGGCAGCGTGGTGGACGGAGCTGCCGCAGCCTGGTGTCCTGTTCCCGTCATGGATCATATGAGCTCATTAAATATTCACATCTGTACTTTCTTGAGTCCTCTACTGTAGCAGCTGTAAGAGGAGACGCGAGCATCAAGAGGTCAGCGACCTTCAGCTCGCCGGACGTCTGGACGCTTTAGAGGCTTTCAGCTCCGGGTTTTGATTTCTGCGTCAGATTTCTTGTCCGAGTCTTGAAAAGAGTTCAGTGATTCCTGGAACAAGTTCCGACTCAAACAAAGACGGAGGTGAAGTGAAGATGCTTTAATATTAAAAATCAAACGACCGGGACACCGAGCGACAGGAAACACAACAGGTTCAACTAATGTGTCACACAGGGGCAGGAAGTGAGGACACACACTGACAGAATACAGGAACAAAAAGTGAGTATGAATAATTCAGTGATGATATAATAATAATAATAATAGTGCAGTGATAGTGTGACACTGGTAGTTGTGCTCTCGTGTCATGATATTAAAATCTCACTTATACTTGAATGTGTTCAGTTTGAAGAAGAAGAGAAATCATCACATTTATACTTTAAGTTAAAGTTAGAATCATTTTCACTCATCAGCTGAACTTTGTCTCAACAACACGAGAAGATCCAGATTTTTATTTTCAAAAATCTGAATTTATCTTTTAAATCTTCACGTCTCCTGTCTGTGAGTGTGTGTGTGTATCTTGTACAGCTGTCTTTGTGAGGACCAGTTTCAGGACATTGAATGGATTGTTTGTGGGTTGAGACCTGGTTTATGGTTAGAATCAGGTTTAGGTTAAGTTAAGTGTTAATCTGGATGGTTAAGGTAAGGGCCTGAGGAATGCATTATGTTGATGAGGGTCCTCACTAAGACAGAAGTACAAACATGTGTGTGTGTCAGTGGGCGTGGCCTCCTGGTTACCTGCTGACATCACATCATCTTCACCTGAGACTCGTCAGTCGTCTCCAGAAGTTTCTCTGAGTTTCACCTTCAGGACTCTTCAGTCATGAGTCTGTGTAGTTTTCACTCTTGTGTTGAATCAAGATGAAAACAGGACGAATCAGAATCTTTATGAGACGCTGATGTTTTCAAACTCTTTTTAGAACTCCAGATAAACACACGATTATTTAAAAAGTGTTCAAATTGGATCCTGAGACACAAACAGTGTTACGTCTGTAAAGTAGTGAAAAGTTAAACTCACTAATATTCTGTAAACATGGTTCAGGACCAGGAGCTGGAGTTAAAGACTTTTTAACTAGAGTGAATCTGTTCAGGAGAAACTTCATCTCAGGCCTCTGTCACGTCCTTCCATCCGGTTCATCAAAGATTGCTTCGAGACTTTTTGCGTCATCCTGCTGACAAACAAACACACGTGTGGAAACGTGACCTCCTCTGCGGAGCCGCCGTGTCGAGTTCAGCTCAGTGTGTCTGTGGTTTTACACCTCAGCAGTGATCCAGAATGTCAGTCGTCCGCTGGCACGAGGCTAAATGATTGATACCAAACAAAGCTCTTTAAATCAGGCCTGTAAATGATGGATGATACAGAGCTGCAGTAAACACACACACACACACACACACACACTCGAGTTACAAGGTGCCAAGTGCAAAACCCAGCAGCTGATTCAGTTACTTGAGACTGTGTTTGTCTGTTTGTGTGTTTGTGTGTTTGTATGTTTGTGTGTTTGTTTGTTTGTGTGTTTGTATGTTTGTGTGTTTGTCTGTTTGTGTGTTTGGTGTGTTGGTGTGTTTGTCTGTTTGTGTGTTTGGTGTGTTGGTGTGTTTGTGTGTTTGGTGCTACACAGTTACACAACAAACTCAAGGTCTGCTTACTGAGCAAAAGCAGTTTGAGCACCAACATGTGAAAGATTCAACAAACTGTGTCTGAGAGGAAGTCACTGTCAGCTGTTGTGAGAACATCGTCCACTAGGGGGCAGATTAGGAAATATTCCCTGAAGTTCACAATCTGGAGTAAACATGGAGACACCAGACGTGTCAGCGTGTGAACGAGGAAAGGTTAACATCTTTCAGGTTAAAGGTTAAAGTGTTTGATTCCCTACGTTCAGTCCTGATGTTAAAACTCTGCAGCTTCACCTAACCCTGATGATGATGATGATGATGATGATGATGATAACTTTCCGAGGTGACGTCTCGGTAACGATAAAACTTTATCGAGGTGCGTTCCGTTCGTTCACCTCGTCCTCTGGGCGTCTGCCCTCTTTACCCTCTGTCTCTGGTTTGTTTGGCCGGGTGTTGTCTCACCGCCCTGCAGCGAGGCCGTCCACGGGACAGGACGACGTGTCTCTAACACACTCTGACAGCGGTTACTGGCTTTCTGCTTGTGTAAGTGCACATACTGTAAGAATCTGACCGCCTTTTACGGCTGGAGACAGAAGTCTAAAAATAGCTGCTGTGAATAATACGTCAAAACAATCGTCTTCAGGACAAAAGGACGGTTTGGAGGATTGTCTTCAGAGGACAGAAGAGCTGAATGAGCTGGTGTCACTTTAACGTCAGCAGAGGACAGAGGACTGTGAGTCTGTGGCTGAGGAAGGTCATCGATGAGACGCTTCACTTTTAAAACATTTGAACAATCGAACAAATGATTATATTTAAACCGGAATTTACACTTTCATCACTATGAAGCAGGTTTCAGACATGTTGTGTTCAATGTTGTGTTCAATGTTGTGTTAAATGTTGTGTAGCTGGTGTTTGTTTACAACAACAGGAACACGTCAGGAACACGTCAGGAACACGTCAGGAACACGTCAGGACTTCCTGTCTGAACACAGCATCAGAAGTTTAATGTGCAGACACAACTGCTCCTTTTAAAATAAAGTGTTTCTTATATTATAATTCACAAAGTTTAGTTAAAACTTTCATATTTCATGTTTAACAGCATCTACAAGACACAGAACTAAAATACTTTCATGTTCACGTGACTCATAAACGTCACTGTTCTTCTGCCAAAACCCTGAAGTCCACCTCCAGGCCTCCAGCTCCCCCCTGTGGCTGCTCCTCGTCACTACACTCTGAAGCTTTCTGATTAAAAAAATAAAAAGTCATTCTGGAACACACAATCCATCACATCGCTGTGGGAGGGATGCTGTGTTCACATGGAGACGAGCCCTGGCAACAGGCAAATGCTACTGTGTGTTGCTATGGTAACCCACCAACCGGTGAGGGGCAGAGAGGCGGAGATGTCAAGAACCGAGGGAGGAAAAAAAAAAAACGAAGAGCGAAGAAACGACGGATGAGAGAGGAAATGAAACGATGGAGCAGAGAAACCCCCTCAGGTGCGATTATTTATAGACGATAAGAAAAATACAATCTGATAAAATAACAAAGACGCTGGTGCTGTCGTTTCAATCAAGGCCAAGAAAATCCTCCGGGCCACATTCGGTGCTACAACCGTTTCACTCAAGTTCACTGGCTCCCTCTCTTCAGTTTCTGAACTGAGTCATGTCCCTGATGTTTGACCTGTTTAATGAGAGATAAAGTAGGACAGTCTTTTCCTGCTGGGCTCCTCTCAAACTAATTCAGCTCCCGCCCACAAACAACAAACGAGCGTTGGACCAGGAGAGGCAGAGCAGAACAAACTGACCCTGCAGACGGGCCGCGACCACGGCTCCGTTTGTTCCATTATGTAACACACGTGAAACTCTGTGTTCTCGTGTGTGGAGCGTGAAACCAACACACGTTTTAAAAGACGATCTACATTTTTCCACGACGTCTCCGGACAAATACGTTTGTTCCTTTTCCTGAGCGTAAAGACGACGATGACTGTTGATGAAGACGACGACGCGTCTCGACCAATCACGAGTCAGTCTCAACTGTCAATCATCTGCTGACATGGAGGAGGTGGGGTTTATGGCCTTTACTGCAGCCAGCCACCAGGGGGCCATCAAGGTGCTCTGGATTCTCTTCAGGGAGCAATGATGTCATCCGTCTTTATTTAGTCTGTTTGTTGTTAGAATATTTAACTTTATGATTTCATCAAGACTCAACACGTTTATTATTGAATGAACCGAGAGAAAGAGAAGAAACAAGGAGCTGAAGGATTAATATATGACACACACACACACACACACACACACACACACACACACACACACACACACACACTCAGATATATGTAAACACTCACCCCAGGAGAGAAACAAGAAAAGGAAGCACAGATTTTTCGTGCATGAGGAAACATTGTCCTGCAAATTTAATTCACAACCAGAGCGAGAACACACACACACACACACACACACACACACACACACACACACACACACACACACACACACACACAGGTTTAGCCTCCCTCTCCTCTCACTGTGTTCCGGCTGCATTCAGAATCATTATATAATATTTCTCTTTCACAGTAGACATCATGTGGAACCTCGGGGACTCGACCATCGCTTCACATCATCAGACATCAAACACTGATTTAAATATGTTCATCACAGACGATTTCACCTGATCAAACAGATTTTAACTTTTACGTCCGAGCATCTGACGTCACAGGATCGGAGAAGAAGAACCCCCCCCCCCCATGTATTTTATCTAAAATGATCAGAGATATTTTAGCCTCATGTTTCTACGATGAGAGAAATTAAATGTGTTGTGTTTGTTCAATGAACATAATCGAATCCTGCTCACTGAGACGATCACTCTTCATCTGCCATATTCTGATTCTCCTGTGTTTGTCCCACCAGACTAGAGGAGGAGGAGGAGGAGTCAGTTCTTCATCACATCGATCATTTAAGTGGCTGCTTCTCTAAGTTATTGATCAACTCAGACAATCACTCATTGATCTCATCGGCTCTTAACCCAATAAAGCATCAATTGATTGAGACGGAGGATCCAGGGATCAAACCACCGACCTTCTGGTCAGTGGACGAACCTCTCTACCTTCTGAGCCGACCCATGAGGAAAAACTAAACAGAAGAGGATGATACTGATTTAATACTCAGTCAAATTAACTCAAGCACTTAATTATCATTTACTTTAATTGATTTCACAATTTCACAAATCAGTGATGCTCAACAGCTCCACCAACAGGTTGAGGACTGTAACTGACCTCAGTACATTACTCTTTACATATCTGTCATATGGACTGAGTATGTTAGAGCTTGAGTGTGTGTCTGTGTGTGTGTGTGTGTGTGTGTGTGTGTGTGTATGTGTGTGTGTCTGTGTGTGTGTGTGTGTGTGTCTGTCTGTGTGTGTGTGTGTGTGTGTGTGTCTGTGTGTGTGTGTGTGTGTGTGTGTGTCTGTGTGTGTGTGTCTGTGTGTGTCTGTGTGTGTGTGTGTGTGTGTCTGTGTGTGTGTGTGTCTGTCTGTGTGTGTGTGTCTGTGTGTGTGTGTCTGTGTGTGTCTGTGTGTGTGTGTGTGTGTGTCTGTGTGTGTGTGTGTCTGTCTGTGTGTGTGTGTCTGTGTGTGTCTGTGTGTGTGTGTGTGTGTGTGTGTGTGTGTGTGTCTGTGTGTGTCTGTGTGTGTGTGTGTGTGTGTGTGTGTGTATGTGTGTGTGTCTGTGTGTGTGTGTGTGTGTGTCTGTCTGTGTGTGTGTGTGTGTGTGTGTGTCTGTGTGTGTGTGTGTGTGTGTGTGTGTCTGTGTGTGTGTGTCTGTGTGTGTCTGTGTGTGTGTGTGTGTGTGTCTGTGTGTGTGTGTGTCTGTCTGTGTGTGTGTGTCTGTGTGTGTGTGTCTGTGTGTGTCTGTGTGTGTGTGTGTGTGTGTCTGTGTGTGTGTGTGTCTGTCTGTGTGTGTGTGTCTGTGTGTGTCTGTGTGAGTGTGTGTGTGTGTGTGTCTGTCTGTGTGTGTGTGTCTGTCTGTGTGAGTGTGTGTGTGTGTGTGAGTGTGTGTGTGTGTGTGTGTGTGTGTGTCTGTCTGTGTGAGTGTGTGTGTGTGTGTGTGTGTGTGTGTGTGTGAGGCAGAGAGCAGGAGACTCTTAATACCTCACTTTTCTCTAATGCTTTTCACTCTTAATACCCTCGTCTGAGAGAGAGAGAGAGAGAGTGAGGGAGGACGAGGGACATTCACAACCAGTGAAAGAGAGAGAGAGAGAGAGGATCTGTCTGGGGATTTGGACAGCTGTCAATTAAAATCCCTCGACACAATCCACCTCCTCCTCCCCCATCACACCGAGCCTCATCGCTCTGCTCAACGGCACTCCTGACAGCACACACACACACACACAAACACACACGGACACACACACACACGCACTGACGATGACTCCTCTCTCACCCCCATCCTGCACCTCTCTCATGACATGCATGAGTGTGTTGTTTTATTTGGTGTGTGTGTGTGTGTGTGTTGCAGTCAAGCAGGCTGAGGCTGTGGTTAATATTTCTCTGAGGCTGTAATCCCCTCTCTCCCCCTGCAGCCTTTGTTGCGTTATTGTAGCTCTGGTTGTGTATGACTGTGTGTGTGTGTGTGTGTGTCTGTGTGTGTGTTGTTAATATCCTCTGAAGGCTGCTGTGAACAAGCAGAGATTTTCCTTTTGTGTATCTGGTGATCTGGGCTCCTGAGGGCTATTGAACACATGCAGACACACTGAGGTGGGTATGATGGAGGAGGGGAAGCCCTGTGTGTGTGTGTGTGTGTGTGTGTGTGTGTGTGTGTGTGTGTGTGTGTGTGTGTGTGTGTGTGTGTGTGTGTGTGTTGAGGAGGTGGGGTACTCAGGCTGCATGTTAAAGCTGGAGGTGTGATTCGTGACCAGTGGAGGCCGATGATTAGCCCACAGTTCTTCCAGTCTCAGTTATTTTCCAGTTCAGTGCTCATTCAGTACAAACACACACACACACACACACACACACAAAGATGTACTTCTACAGTTGTGAGGACCCTCATTGGCCCAATAATAAATACGATCCCCTGTGGCGGACACAAACACAAACACAAACCTGAATCTCCAACGTGGACGGGTACAAACTCGTTTTCTCTCTGACTGAGAAAAACGTTCACGATGTTAAATTGTTCAGTTTGTGTTGAAACTATTGATTTGACTTCAGGGTCATTTTAGAGAAGCAGGTTGTGAAGCTGCTCAGATATAATAATAATAATAATAATAATAATAATAATAATAATAATAATGATAATGATAATGATAATGATAATAATAATAATAATAATAATAATAATAATAATAATGATAATCAATCATAATAACGATGTTCTGACAAAAGACGTGAAACAATGTGACGTGAGCAACATGACGCAGGATGTGACACGACATGACGAGATGAGACGACACAACGTGTCTGTATGTACGACGAGAAAATATGACATAAGACAACATGACACGTGACTTGACGCAATGTGACGTGATGTCATGAGATGAGACGACACAACATGACACAAAAATTCATCTGTGAAACTACACGTGATGTCACAAGACGACGACATCATGAGATGATGCTACTTTTCTTCTAGTGTCATATAAATGAAGTTATTACTAATATTCATTATTATTGAAACTACAGCAAACTGGTTGGATCTGGTTTGTTCCGGGGCCTCCTGACTTCTGGGCCCACAGGTTTCCCAAACGTGGACTGAACCTTTAACTCACAGACGGAACAGCACAATGTCCTCACAGAGATAGAGATGAGAGTAAACACTCTCATGAGGAGGAGGAGAGGAGCCCATTTTAAAGCGCTGCCATCTTGGCACTGGTGGCCGATTCTCCAGAGCCGAGTGTGAGCACACTCTTTCTCTGCAGGACGACGGCCCGCAGGCGAGAAACAGGACGACGAGCGAGGACAGAATGTGACGACACGTCGGCCGCGCCGCCCTCACGCCACGAAGAACGTTTATTTTTACACAGAAGTGGTTTCAGATTTTTCCGCTGTGAAACTGAACGAGCTTCACATCGAATGAACGTTGAGCTTGTATGGGCTGAAGCTGAACTCGGCCTCCTCCTACACACGAGCATCTGTTCAACCGCTCGCCGACAAATCTCACCAATCACCAATCGTACTTTAGAAAGACGTCCTCTCCCTAGCAACGCTGCCTCGACCTCATCAAAATACACAGATAGTGTTTTAAATCCCTCCTCGGCTATATTTCACAGCACCGGTTTACAAATCCATTTAGCAGCATCTGTGAGCGTGCATTAAAGCTGCAGGAGGAAACTGTTACTTTAAATGACTGGCACGCATGACGTGGTGTCCTTGATTTTCCTGCTTGCACATGTCCTCTCTGTGTGTTATTATGCAGGCATCTGCTGTCAAGACTTCTTAAACTCATCGCAGCGTTCCTCCCGCTCTCCCCTCCACGCCACTCTCTCCATGCAGCCGCCCTGAGCCCCAAAACACACACACACACATTTACCACACAGACGAGTGCATGCAGAGTCAAACACGGGGAGGACACACACACACACACAGATATGATGATGATGATGATGATGATGATGATGAGAGGTTGGTGAAGCTCCCTCAGGCGTTGGGGAGTCTGACTCAGGCCTACTGTTCGCCTCGCAGCTCCACTCGTCTCCTCACATGCACCAAATCTGACATTTCTCTGCTACTGTAACAACGCTTGCTAATAATGAGGCAAACCTGCGCTCGCTCTGCGGCCGCGGCCCACAGGTGCAGGAGACGGGCTCTCGTCTTCATGTCGGTCTCCTTCCCCCAATGTTCACGTTGACCCCGAGCTGCTGTCTGCGTGGTCAACAGGAAGCTTCCTTCTGCAGATGATTAGCTTAGCATAAAGAGTAGAAACAGGTGGAAACAGCTAGCGTGGCTCCGTTCACAGGTAAGAAAATCCTCACTGTTTCATCTGCACTGAGATCGGATCCGCGCAGCTCGCGCCACGTCCAGGTCCAGGTGACGACCACTTCCTGTGTTTACTTGATAACAGCTCGCTGCTGCTGCCTCGCCGGTTTGAACAGTCACACGAGGTTTGTTTTATTTACACACACACTGAAAACAGGAAACAGGAAACAGGAGATGTTTGACTGACGAGTCTCACAGTTAGGAATAAGAGGTGGACCTTCTCCTCACACTGTGGTCGTTGGTCTGTGGAGTCTGTGAGCTCTGACCTTCAGTCGTGTGAAGCTGTTGTTGTTGTTATCAGCAGCAGCAGCTCTGAACGCGGCCTCTGTAATTAGAGAGCTAATTTGTGAGCTGCAGTTGTTAAGGATGCCGGTTGTTACGGTTACCTGTTGTTATGGTTACTGTTTCCCTCTCCGACTGGCAACGAGGCCTCAAGTACCCACAGACACACACACACACACACACACACACACAGGTATGTTTCTACTCAGCAGGGAGGGGACATTATAATTTACTTATATAAACAAACAGTTAATATTCTAGAATAAAAAGTTGGAGGAATAAAATACTTTAGATTTCAGGTGTTTGTGGCATCGTACTTTTCAAACAAAAGCTTTCTGCTGATTGTTGAGCTCGTCCCGTTGTGTTGTAAACAGTGGTTCGTCTGTGAGGTCATTAAATACATCGCGACATGTGAACGAGAGATTCTTGGTGGTAACACTGCCCCCTTATGGTTTCAGGTGGTACTGCTCCGTTTTATCTGTTCACGTATTTGATGTTGAGCTAAAATGAACCTTTCTCGTCCAGATGTGACGAACTCCTGGTTTTCACCTTTCAAACAATTAACTCCATTTGGAAACAACTTGTAACTGAGACCTGTTTGTTGTTGAGTTTAAATTGTGCATGAAAATACAAAAAACATAATAACATCGTTGTCAAATGAGTCGGTTTGAAATCACACAACATTTCCATGATGCTGGTTTTGTGTTAGGCTGCATGTGAAGGATCTCGTGTCCTCGACTGATGAAACCTGACGTGGAGACGATATCTGGATTCAGGAACATGTATGATCGGTGCACACACATGAACACACATGATCTCTGAGCATTAGCATGTCCTGGTTTCCTGCTCTCATCTCCTCCTCTTTGACGTTTCTCTAAAACCTCACTGCAAGAATCTACAGCTCTATGCTTGAGAAGCCGTCACCGGAGTCCGCGCAGCAAATATCATGAAGTTTATTGTGAAAAGGTCCTAATGGCTGTATCCAGTGCGTGAAATCGCAGCGTTTTCGCCAGTGGCCAGTCACAGAGTGAGATGGATGCTGGCGAGTTATTATTCATGGCTGCTGTAGTCTGAGGACAGTGCACTAATCCAGGGGCGGGGAGATGCACATAGTTCTTATCATGATGAGGCTGGAGCATTAGATAAGGAAAAGGATAAATATAGTGCTCGTGCTTTGTTTTCCTAATCCACCCACAGGGCGAAGAAACTAACCTTTTAAATAGGTCACCTTCTCTGCTTTTAGAACCCAGTCCCTGTGTGTGTGTGTGTGTGTGTGTGTGCTCTTGTCCTTTTATAGAAGCCAGTTGAAGTTCTAGATGCTCCTCAGTTAAAGGCTCAGTACATTCTAATATCATAACACTGATAATATTTGCAAACATGTGCAGAGCTGTGTGTGTGCGTGTGTGTGTGTGTGTGTGTGTGTGTGTGTGTGTGTTAGAAATCATACCTGAGCTCCATGGATGGATTATCATGACCAAGGGCCGTGGACATAAACTCACCACAGACCCACACACGCAAATGCTACACGTGAACTGCGTGTGCCTGAGGTCGACACAACCACACAGAATAAATCACTTTGAAATTATATTTGTTATTTTGACATTTGAAATTACTGCTGTGATTTTTTAAAGGTAGAGCAGAGTAATTATATCTTTAGTCAGTAAATTATTATCAATGAAAACCGACATCATCCAACATCTTTGATGAAGTCATCAAACTCTAAGTTCAGATGAATACAGTGGGAAAAGTTTTCACACGCAGTATAAAATCCACCTGTACTCCAGCTTCATTAGGGTGTCTCTAGGTTCTGCTCAGACTCAGATCCTGGTTCTGCTCAGACTCAGATCCTGGTTCATACAGAGAAACTGTATTTAAACTAAAGTAAATGTGTCTCTGACCTGAAGCATCGAGCTGCTGTACGATGAGATATTTGAGTTTGTGTGGTTTTAAAGAAAGACTCCTTCCATCTCCTTCAAACTGCAGAGTGTGGCCCCGGGGCCCGGCCTCCGTCCAAGGAGAAGAAGAGGACTCGGACACAAAGACAACAAAAAGACCCTCAGTGAAAGAGTCCATGGATTTGATGATGTGGAAAGTCTTTGTGTTTGGACTGTGGGGAGATGCATTCATGTGCATTAAGGACGTCGCTGCGTTTTGAAAACGATGCAGCGACTGGTCAAACACACAGAGAGGAAGTGAAGTTATATAAGACTCGAGGAGCGAACATGAAATAATTATAGCTGTAAAAAAACCGTTTCATCGTGAGGTCTGTTTCACTGCAGCTCTGCAGCTTCTCGTCACGTTCTTCAGGAGACGTGTGCATTTTCAATCACTAAATGTTTCAAGTCTGTGTCGATAACTTGAGAAACTAGTTTTGACTCGGCTGAGGGGGTTTCATTTCTTTAGGAACTTAATTTAACAAGTTAAACCAACTCTCAGCTGCTCATTCACTGAACTCATCTTTTCAATACATGTCAACTGTTCGCTCCGGTCCACTAACACAACAACACAGCGACGGTCATCTGGACATTAAACGCAGAGGAAGAGACGCCGCTTGTGTTTTCACAGAGAAACGTTTGACTTGATAAAATAAACTCAAACCACAGAAGATGAAGTCTTGGTTCAGATCTGACGTCAGCTCCTCCAAAATATTGTTTCTTCAAATGTGTGACCCGACAAAAAATCACTGTTCTTCAAACTCTGATTATAAAGATTATAAATATTAATATAAAGATTATAAAGATTATTATAAAGATTATAAATACATCGTCAGCTCCGACTGTCCGTTTATCACTGAGGCCATTTTCTTCTTCTTATAAAATGTGATGAAAATCTGAACCGTTCATTTTACAGTTAGAGAGAAAGACAGAGAGGGAGAGAGAGAGAGAGAGAGAGAGAGAGAGAGGATGTGATGATTATTCCTGACCTCTGTCTGTCTGTCTGTCTATCTCTCTCTCTCTCTCTCTCTCTCTCTCTCTCTCTCTCTCTCTCTCTCTCTCTCTCTCATCCGGGTCCTCCTCCTCTTCTCCTGTGCTTTTAATATTTACTTCATCCAGACCATCGCTGGTTTAAGCCTCAACAGCAGCAGCAGCTCTCGTGCGTCCATGTGAAGAGAAGCTGCGGCCGCAGGACGCACCAGTCCCGCTTCATCCCGCTTCATCCCGCTGCTGCACATTATTTTTAACTTTTTTTTATCTCCTGGAAAAAATTAATAAATATCGGAGACGATGTTTGCGTCGCGGATCAACAAGTCTCTGGTGTTTCCGCCACATTGACCGTGGATGGCTGCGGGATGGAGATAGCCTTGGTGAGCTTTGAGAACGGCGGCGCCAAAGGGAGCGGTGGAGGTGGAGGAGGCAGCAATGCCGAGGAGAGCTGCCGGAACGCGCTGGATGTCCCTCAGCCCGGCTTCGTGCAGACTGGACTCGGGGAGGACTTCGGCAAAGAGCTGAACACCCGGGGGAGTCCTCAGCAGCGGCTCCATCCGCTCCACAGCTCCTGGAAAATCAACGACATGAACAACACTTTCAGCTGCAGCGAGAACGCCATGGATGCGCTTTTACGCGCGGACCACAGTCCCCATCTGTTCGACGAGGACATGCTGGACATGGACATGGACACGGAGAGCAACGAGAGGGTGCTCATCAACATAGCCGGGCTGAGGTACGAGACCCAGCTGGGCACCCTCAACCAGTTCCCCGACACTTTACTCGGAGACCCCGCCAAGAGGATCAAGTACTTCGACCCGCTCCGGAACGAGTACTTCTTCGACCGCAACAGACCGAGTTTTGACGGGATTTTGTATTTTTATCAGTCGGGGGGGAAGATCCGGAGACCCGTGAACGTGTCCATCGACGTGTTCGCGGATGAGATTAGGTTTTATCAGCTGGGGGAGGAGGCCATGGAGAGGTTCCGAGAGGATGAAGGCTTTATAAAGGAGGAGGAGAAGCCGCTGCCTCAGAACGAGTTCCAGAAGCAGGTCTGGCTCATATTCGAGTACCCGGAGAGCTCGAGTCCCGCCCGGGGCATCGCCATCGTGTCCGTGCTCGTCATCACCATATCCATCATCACCTTCTGCCTGGAGACGCTGCCAGAGTTCAGGGATGAGCGGGAGCTGCCGGTCACCAGCCGCCTGGACAACAGCACCGCGCCCCGGCCGTCCCTCACCTTCACCGACCCCTTCTTCATCATCGAGACCACGTGCGTCATCTGGTTCACCTTCGAGCTCTTCGTGCGCTTCTTCGCGTGCCCGAGCAAGTCCGAGTTCTCCAAGACCGTCATGAACATCATCGACATCATGTCCATCATGCCTTACTTCATCACAGTGGGCACGGAGCTGGCGGAGCAGCAGGGCCAGGAGCACCAGAACGGGCAGCAGGCCATGTCCCTGGCCATCCTGAGGGTCATCCGCCTGGTGCGGGTCTTCAGGATCTTCAAGCTCTCCAGACACTCCAAGGGGCTCCAGATCCTGGGGCAGACCCTGAAGGCCAGCATGCGGGAGCTGGGCCTCCTCATCTTCTTCCTCTTCATCGGGGTCATCCTCTTCTCCAGCGCCGTGTTCTTTGCAGAAGCGGACGAGCCGGAGTCTCACTTCTCCAGCATCCCGGACGCCTTCTGGTGGGCGGTGGTCACCATGACCACGGTGGGCTACGGGGACATGAGGCCGGTGACGGTCGGGGGTAAGATCGTGGGCTCCCTGTGCGCCATCGCCGGCGTGCTCACCATCGCGCTGCCGGTGCCGGTCATCGTGTCCAACTTCAACTACTTCTACCACCGGGAGACGGACCAGGACCAGTCCTCCCTGAAGGACGAGCCCAACAGCGGCAGAGCGAGTCCCGAGCTCAAGCGCAAAGGAAGTAAATCATCCGCCAAGTCTCAGGACGCGGAGAACAACGACGCAGCCGCTTCTGGAGAGAAGGCGAACATGAAAGCGAACAGCAACATGGACTTCAAGAGATCCCTTTACGCGTTCTGCCTGGACACACGGGAGACAGACCTGTAGACCTCCGCGCTATAAAACATTAAGGCCCATAGTTGTGTAGAATAAACCCCCATTAATGGGCTCTTAAGTCTTTGCACACGGCGCAGGAGGATCAACACATCGCAATCCTGAAAAGTTTTAAGAGCGACGGGGTTGATTTATAAAAAGCACATTTTAATCCGCCTCAATCTGGTGAGCACTTCCCTCAGAGTTCTGAACGAACCACGGAGCATGTGATGCAACACTGAGGCCCTTTAACTGAGCAGGAGCTGCCGCAGAACAGGAGCCTGAGCCCGACACTTTATCAAGCTGCAGCCGCTCTTTGTACATAAAGTAGGAAACAGTCCATATTCTGCAACACAAGAAGAAGCCAAATTTAGTTTGTTCTCACCCTCCCTACATTTAGTCATTATGTTTACAGGAGAAGCAGAAGTGTACATATATCCCACACGCCTAGTTATCAATTGGATTACGCTGTTATTGTAGATTTTGAGAAACAGGAAAAAGAAACAAGTATATTTTTGACGCCTGTTTCCCTTCGCTCAGGTTCTGTCAAAGAAGTGAAACACTTTCCCTTTTTCCAGCTGAGAGTCGGTTCACTCTCAGAGGACCTGAACAACAGCAGCCTTGTTTCTGATCATTTAAAACTTAAAGGAGTAAACTGAAGGAAAGAACAGAGGACAGAGCAGAGACCATCTGGAGAGATGAAGCCACACTGACACCAGGTTAGTGTCCAACAGTTCAACTGTCTCCTTAGAAATGTGTTTTAATGATTCATGGGTTCATGTGTCCCTAACATTACTCCACAGTTTCAGCACCGGGGCTGAAGGGACAGCTCCTTCTGTATGGATCAGTTTTACACATGATTATAAATATCTCGTTAAAGAATCAACCATCCAGACGAGGATCAGTCCACCGAGAAATCAGGTCTGATGTTTCATTGGCTTATTGTAGATATATTTATATACTTAGACGATTATGCAGATAACGACATTTAGGAAACTTTTAAACAGTTTGTCCACATCCAGGTTTTTCAAATCTAAAAGGTCCAACTCTGAATATCTGAGGTTTCAGGATCCTTGGATTTGATTTCAGCTTCGTAGTTTTGATCTAAAGTCTGGTCGTAGATTTACTTTTTACCGAGAAGCTTTGTAGTCGTGTGTCCATGTCAAGTTTAAGATGTTTTCACCTCAACAAACGTTGAATCGTTTCATTTGATGCTTGAAGTCGCAGAAACAAACAAACAGTTCAATCGTCCCCAAAAGAATTCGATGTAGAATATATGTATTAAAACATCATCGTGTGATGACCCTTCAGATTTATCTTGTGACCCTTTGGAGGGGCTCAAACCTCATGTTGTAAACCAGTGGACTGGGCTGTGGGCATTTATATAAAGCAGAAAAAAGCAGCTCCAGTCAATACTTTATTACTTTACTGGTTAATGATTATTATTACTATTATTATTATTATACCAGAGGTTATTTAAGATAACACACACACACACACACTGTATGTAGAAGGTTTATTGGTGGAGAGGGACACACAGAGGATCAGGCCGAGCAGATTCTGTTGGGAAACAAATGAATGCTGAGTTTGTGTTCGACCTCTGTGACTGGACGACAAGTTGGAATCTTTCAAAGCAGATTACAATGGGCTTTACGGCCGACATCACAGAGGAGTGTGTGCTTATGTGTTTGTGCGGAGTGGAGGAATTGAATATTTATTTTTAGAAATGCATAATTGAAAATATAGGAACGTCGCACAGTGAACGGTGTAGAAGTATGAAACGTTCCTGCAGGACTCCGACCTCACGCTGCTGCACATGGACGTGAGATGTTTGAGTGTTTTTTAGTTTGGAGTCCACAGGCTCATCAGCTGTTACACTCGTGTTTTCTCTGCAGCAGCTGCAGCTTCCTGCTCTTTTGTCCTGAGAGACCTCGAAGATCTCAAGTGGGAAGGAGGCGTCTTAAAGAACCAAACCAGAGTCCAACGTAGTTTTGTTCCCTTTGGTTTTCATCCAACGTGTCAACACTCGATGAGTGACTTCAAAACTCTGTAACAAATACACAGTGAGGACGTCAGAATCCATATGTAAAATCCTTATAATACACACACACACACACATATATATATATATATATATATATATATATATATATATATATATATATATGTGAGGGAGACATGATATTATTTTAACTTCATGCCACAGAGAAATGACTGCAGATTGAGCTGCTTGTGAATCCTCTGGAATTGTTAAGACTCCACAGAAGTAAATATAAAGTACATGAAGCTGTGTATTTATACTTAACAGGAGCTGAATCGTATATTATAAAGTTTCCTACAGAACTTGTTTAAATGTCCCATGTTGGAGACGTCCTGACTCTGAGTGTCTTCACTTCGTGTTTGCTCATGAATTAATCCTCTTAGATGTAGAAGAGTTCAGAGTGAACATCGTAAATGCTCCCAGAGAACTGAGCTTCCTGGTTTACAAACTAAGACGGTTCATTTCACAGAACTCTGACAGAATCCTGAGAGCAGAGGTTTGTCGAGTACAAACAAGCAGCGAGCGAAGAGAAGGAGACAAACATTTACATCTGAGAGTTACGAGTTTCTTGTGAGAGAGAAAAGAGATTCGAGGCAAAAGAAATGATTCCGTGAATTAAGAAAATCCATAAAAGATAAAGTGAAAATAATAAATTCAGTTATTTGTCTCCACACTGAGCTTCCTCTGACCTCTCATCCATCGTTAATCACTTCAGGGATATTTGTCTTTGTTAATTAACTCCTTTGTTCACCACAGTGAACTGTATACCCGTCATTTAGCATCTGTTGTGTGAGCGTGCAGCAGGAAGCTGCAGGACAAGAATCCGTCCTGCAGCTTCCTCGTGGCCTCACCTTCACTGACACGGTGCCAGCGGTGCAGCATCTGGACGCAGTCGACCAAAAGCCAATGTTCATGTTCGCCTGCATCTTTTATTAATTTCATCTGATTTCACAGAGTAATTACAGCCTCCGTCACCACCTCCTCTTGTTCCTGTCGTTCATTCCTCTGATTCTTTAGGGCCACACATGTAATTGTCTGTTTTAAAGACAAGGGTTCGATCTTCCTGCTTCTGTTCTCTTTCCCTGTTTGAGTTCCTCGGTAGAGATGGAGCGGCAGATGTGAATAGAGTCTGTGTGTTAATCGTGGCTGAAGGCGTCATGAGCGTAAACAAAACCAAATGTTCACGATCACAAACCACGACTGTGAAGTGAAGTGACAGGAGCCTCAGATACGAAGGATTTTACTGCATCATAACGTTTCAGGCATTTGAAAAATTCAAAACCTGCTGAGGACGTTGTTTTCTTAAATCTGCACCTCAACTCTGAGAAATGAACAAAAAGCGTTAATAAGATCTTTTCATTGAGAATCTTTGGGCTCAGCTCGAAACTCCATTTATAAAACCTTAATGCACCAGTGACTGTGATCTCTGTGATGTTAGCGTGTGTTCATTTGAACTCTACAGTCGCTTCGTGTCAATCGTCACAAAAACCCAGTGAAGCCAAAAGTATGTGGACACACCTGTAAACGTACTTGTCTGATCCCGTGTTGTACACATGGCTGTAATACATATGGGTGTCCGTATACTTTGGGCCACTCAGTCTCGCCCCCGTCGTGCTCTTGCTGCCACGTCTCTCTCTGCTCTTTGTTGTTCGTTCGAGCCTTTGTTCTGCCGGACGCATCAATTAGCCAGATAATACAGGACTACCCACAAGCCCCTGGGACACGGTCCAAAACTCCAATCATTTTGGCAGAGCCTCGGCTGTAATCTGGTGAACTGGCGGCCGCGCTGTAGATACAATTAGAGGCAGCTCGACCAATGAGGCTGCTCGGTGTCACGGATACGTGTAAACAACGAGGAAAATCTGATCTGAGTTTAAATGATCACTTCTCTGTGAAGGGTCGACAGCAGGACCGTCCACTGCTGGAGCCGCTAGTTGACGTCCCACAGCTTCGGGGACAAAGGAACAAATGGATGTTTGGTGGAATTAATACAGTTTGTTAATCACAAATGTTTGTTACAGCCGCAGCTCTTCTGGTTCAGGGAGCAGGGGATCATGGGTAATATCCAGCGTTGTGTTTCAGTTCAGTGAGCGGAATGACAGCTCGGCTCTAAAGACTGAAAGGCTTTGTTTTCAGGTCATGAACACCACTCAACCAATCAAGGTCTTAATAATCAGCCATTTTACACAGAGTCGAATAAAAAAGATGGTAATGGCAGATTATGAGAAACTCAGGACACAGAGACAGAAAAGAACCAAATCCAAGTACTGAAGGGAGCGGAGGAGTGAACTGAGGTGGAAGTCGAGCTGCTGCGTTCTGGAAGAGCTGCGGCGGTCAGAGACATTAGGTACAGGTAGACCAGCCGGGGGGAGGGGCTTCAGTCAGAGGTTTGTGCAGACTGGAGAAAAGAGAAGATTAATCATCTGTGAAGCTTCTTTGGGTTTGTTCAGGAGACGGTTCAGACCTGGTTCCTCTGGAGACGCAGGCGTGGTATGTTTTCTGAGGCTGCTGGTACTTTGTTCCTTTTATTCGTCTCTAGCATCTTGAAGTTTCTGACTTCAGAACACAAATATCCTCATTTCTGGAAAACATGTTTTAAGACGACTCATTTTCACCGATAATCAACAAGCACCTGAACATTAACTTTGTCCTGTTGTGGAAGTTAAAGTCACGATTCTCCGTCATGTTCTTTCTGACAGGATTTGGCCTAAACTTTTAAGCTCCGTCCTCCAAAACTTGGAACAGATTAAAAAAACAACTTTGCATGCAAACAAAACTGCAGCTGATCGACATCTCATTTCAGTGAGAGCTGAGAGATGGTATGAGCGTATCCATGACTAATCCAACTCTCTGTAATCTCGGGCCAGTGCGTTCTCCACCATTCTGACAAACAAACACACATAAGAAGTACAGTATTTACATGTGATGCATTATCATGCTTCTATTTTTACCCTCATAGAAGCTTTTAATCCGGGGGCGTCTCGCTTCGCGTGACAGGGGAGCAACGCAAGAAACGCTTGTGAGGAGCTGCTGCAGCTCAACTAATTACACTGCTGTCACTTCACTGACCCATCGACCGTGATTAGCTCGATTAAAACATGACTGTCGGGAGTAAATATGTGGCACTCAGCTGGAAATAGCCGGGTGAAGGTTTAGGAGTTAATTCAGGCTCCGGTCTCTGAACGTGGAGGCAGAGACGAGGCTGTGATTTCTGAAAACGTCGAGGGGCGAGGTGATTAGCGTGAGCTTGTTTCCACGGCTCTACTGACTCCTATAACCCCGGCTCTGTCGGCACAGGCTGGGAAAGCGCTGGAAGCAGGAGAAACAAAGCGATGAGGAAGTTACATAACAAACACACGCACACACACACACACACACACACACACACAAACACACACACACACTGTCAGTCCTCAGCTGCAGCCTCCACTGCTGCTCCTCGAAAAAAGTTGGCGAGCAGGGAGAGAGCAAAGATGAGGCTGAGCTCGTCCTGGCTGACGATTGAATGACAGAGAGTCGAGTGTGTTTGTGACCGAATCTGAAGCTTTTAGGAAAAAACACATCAACGCTTTAAAAAATGACAAAGTCACGAAGATGAACTCTGTGTTTCTGTCGCTGCTTCAGGTTTGATCTGGTTCCTGCTGGATTAAGAACCCTGATCAATCTACACTGAGCCCTGCAGAACTTTACATCCCTTACATAGAACGACCATTCTCTTTATATATGGATGAGGTGCATACTTTGTTTTTCCAGAACTACCAGGACTGTAAAAAGTATTTGAATAGAAGCAGGTTAAAGTACTACTCATTTAAGTGAAGTATAAAACTTCTCTTTATATAAACACAGAGGGGTCACTGTCAGGTGGGATATTATCTTATAGGTTGTGCTCGTCGTCACATAAACAGCCAAAGCTGAAGCACTAACAGAAGTCGAAGTGTCGTTGCTGAAAGGAGCTGAAGTGTCAGGAGCTGAGCGTCAGCACTGAGAGCTTTAGAGCGTCAGATTCAAGTTCAAGCCCTGAAGGCTTCTGAACTGTCACTTTCATACACGAGCTCTGAAAGTAGCTGAAGTGTCAGTTAATGAAGTGACGGAGACGGTGGTAAACACTTCCTGTGGCTTTACTTTTTCACCTTGTAAAAATATCTGCAATCATATGGAGTTAAAGTACACGGAGTCGGAAAAACACATCGTAAAAGTACATCATGATTTATATTCATTTATTCTTGTGCAACGTAAATCAGAGACTCCACGTTTAATGAAATGATGTAGGAAGAGTATGAAGGTAAATATTTCTCTGAGCCAGATGGTTCGATGTACAGAACCATCTGTGAAAGAACTTGGCAGGTGATTGGATGAACCATCTGTCCATCACTGTCCATGATGGACACTGAGTCCAGAGACAAACACTCGGTCTCTGCTCTTCGTCTTATTGAAGACAAACTGTGAATACTGGTGTTGACACGAGTGAAGCTGCAGCAGCGTCTGTCAACAACCTCTCTGTCGGAGGCTTCAACCAATAAGTATAAATACACGTTGTGAGATACAACTCGTATCCAAAGCAGCAGCAGAACACAAACCCAGAGTTTAGATCAACGTGGCGGCGTGAAGTCACAACATCCTCGTGCAGGTTATTTTAAACCCGGTCCGAGCTGCAGCTCTGCGAGTAGAAGAGAGTAGAAAGGAAACGCTGCCTCGTTGGCGTGTGATAATTAAAGGTTTTCAGACGAGCTGCTCAGCTGGCTCGAGGTCTGTGACATGGAAATGTAAGACTCACATGATCTTATATAACCTAATGGTTTAGCCTGCGAGAAGAGCAGTTATCTTTAAAGTGGAAACACATTGTGAGCGTCGGAAATCATGGAATATATGTTAACTCCGGTGGAAATGCTAATTAATCCCTCTCGGTGTTCCCGCCCCCCGCCGCCGCTCCGCTCATTTCACACATGGTAACATCACCTCCACTTTAATACCACGGTGACTCACGCTGACAAACGTCTCGGTGATTCATCAACGCAAATAAACAGATTCAGGATTGTGCTGAATACTGAAACCAAGGATTTACCGTTCATCCACAGGTCAGGGGTCAGTGTCAGCTGTCAATCAGAACATCTCAGGCTGGTTTTAAATCATCTATTAACAAATTCAAACCGATCACAAACATGAACACTTGATTTCAACATTTACACGTTCCACCTTTAAAAACACGTGTGTGTGTTTGGATAAAGATTCAATTTGGACGTAACAGATTTAAGGTCAGTGATGTCAAATACAAGTATTATAAAGTGTAAACACTTTGAAGCAGAGGATACTTTAGCGTCAGATGTATTTCAGCAGTTTGGGTCCCGACAGACCGACGTGGTGCTTCTGAGAGCGGAGAGAGAAAAATCAAATAAGCAGAAAACAAGCAAACAAAGAGGAAGAAGGTTATCTAACCCGACTGAGTGAATGCAACGTTTCCACATGAGCGGCCGCTGCCATCTTCTGCATCATCTGCTTTAAGTGCAGCACTGCAGCGCTCCGCCACAGGCCACACAGCACCTACACACTGGATGTGTACATGATGAAGATGATGATGATGAAGATGATGATAATGACACCTCAGGGCGCTGGTGCCAGCAGCCAATCAGATATCAGAGATGCTGCCGAGGCGATTGTTGGTTCAGAGACGACGTTCGTCTTTCGAGTCTCTGGAAACTGACGCTTTTGTTTTTGTCTTGCACGAGATTATAAATCTTCAGATTCACATTTGTGCTGAATTATTTTAACAGTTGTTCAGTTTTCATCTTTTTTATTTCCAGGCTTTTCAACTCGAGTGTTTCTAGATCGAGTTCTAACTTCAGAGAGAATGTGTTTGTTAACACAAGGAGTCTTTTCATTCTGTTCACACTGATGCTACAAGGGAGAGGTTGAACAGTTTTTAATTTTACAAATATACAAAATATTATAGAAGTGTGAAAAATGTGAAGACTGATTTTAAATGACCCAGAAGAATAAAAAAACAAGACACATTCACTGACTTCAGTGACCATCACACGGTCACATGGAGATCTTCAAGCCTCCATGTAAACGTGACGTGTTTACATAACGCAGCCGGCTGATACGTCCGAGCGGCAGCGGGAACATAAAGGTCAGCGTGTGCACAAAACATGTCGGGCATCGAGCTGCAGACCGTCTGTCTGACAGATCAGAGGTCAGTTTGAACTGTTGAAAAATACGTGGGCAGGAGAGAGAGGAGAGGAGAAGACAGGGCCGTGGGCACAGAGAGCATCATCGTGAGTTATTCCACAAAAAGGTTCATGTTGGTTTATTCAAACAAATAATCAGAGCCTGTGAGATTCTTCTCTTCACAGGAAGAGAGAGAGAACTCAGCTGTGTAAAAATGTTTTATTCTGGAAGTCAGAGCAGATTGAGGAAAAGAACGAGGGCAGACGTGACGGAGGTTGTGATTCTCACATCTGTTCATTTTCATCAAGGTGAAAAGACACAAGATCTTTTCTGGCTCCGGTTTCTGTGACAAGTTGTTTCTTATGTTTCAGACATCGAAACTCATTTGAATGTCGTCTCACAAACAGGTTCAGACTCACACGTTTACACGAACACATGTGGTTCAATAGCTTCATCTGTATCAGAGTTAAATCCTTTATTATTTCAATCATCATAATTTAAAAGTGAGACTCTCTATTTCTTCTTTTGATGCTTTTCTGGAAAAACCGTTTTCTTTCTTTAAATGTATTTAAACTTGTTTTGTATCAAAGAGGTTTGTTGAGAATATTTCACATTTTCTTGGTTTAAATCAGATTCACGTCTGATCAGAGGCTCAACGAGACTCATTTGTCTGCTGGGTTGTTTTAATGGTTCAGTAGAACCTGAAGTAGAATATTTCACCTGCAGCTCAGGAGACAGAACGATGAGATGCTCGAGAACCAGCAGGACACAGTGATAACTACAGTTTTCAATGAGGCAGCAGGTTCTTCAGACTGAACCAGGTCAGAGCTGCAGCTGCGTCGTGAGGCCGGAGCTTTTCGGAGCGATGACAGACACATGACGTCGGCCCCGGGGGCCCGTGTGACCCGTGTGACCCTTCTGCGAGGCTCCGACGTCCACACAGATCTGCTGTTGAGGGAGAACCGGGTGTTCTGTGTTTGTCTGGGCGGCGAAATGAATTTGCTTCGACCAAAGGTCAAGCTGAGGCGGATCTTTTCACGGTCGGTCCTGATCTCTGTCAAAGATCTCGTCTGACACAGGAAGAGCAACGTCTCACAGCGTTTCATGATCTGTACCTGGTGCATTGTCATGGGTCTCATTCTCATGTTCAACAACATCTGTAGTTTTATGGGATGTGACCCTCGGCTGGAGGGATGGACGGTGACACCCCCTCCTGAATTTAGCAGCTATTTTTAGAACCTAAAGAGGGAAAATCCTGTTTGATTATTCACAGACGAGGAGGCGCAACTGCGTCATGCAACACTTTATTCTTCTCCTGATTTCTCAGATGACAGACCACAGCGGCACGTTCGGCTCCATGTGCCACATCAGTCACGCATGAACTCACAGATTTAATTACTCAGTAATAATATTCACCACGTCTAACCCGAGATATATATATAGACAGAATGTGAGAGTGTGTGCTGGGCTGTTTGTAGTAATCAGAGCAGAGCTGCCGTTGGTGTCACAGCATCACAGCCGCAGACCCGGGAGGTCACATGCTCCCAGCTGCCAATCACAGCGGGCCTCGCTTGATTGAATTTTCTCTGTGGCCCGCCGATAACCACGCGGCTTCCAATAAAGCCTCGGGCCGACTCGGGTGGTCGCAGATGTGTGTCAGTGCTGACGGACACGAGTGTGTGGAAACGATGTCGTTCACAGTACGACTGAGTCTGACGGCTGTTTGCTGCTGTGCAGGTTGTGATGTGAAAACAAACGCAGAAGCTAAAAGAGGCTACGAAGCTCTTTGAGCGGGAGAGTTCTCTGATTCATTTGAATCACTCCTCTAACAAACCAGATTATTTCCTCTGTCACTATTACAGAACGTCTTGATTCATGAAACTTTATTTTGATCTCTCTCCCTCTCTTTTATATATATATATATATATATATATATATATATATATATATATATATATATATATATAAATATATATACTGGAGTATACTGTTACCTAACCTTGGTCACACTTACTGGGAGGCATGACTCTGTGCTTTGGTCACTGTGGTGATGTAACACTGCAAACCTCTGCAGAATCTGCGGCGCTCAGGCAGAGCGCTGGTGTTGGACACAATCAGTTCATGTCTCCTGTGACTCTGTTGAGCGTCTCTGCAGAAGACGGTCTCATCTCCATCACACTTCCCTCTCAGCGAGGACGAGGGTGTGAAGTCGTGGGCGGAGCTGAATGTTCTTTCATTCATCTCAGAACGATTCTGCCCAAAGATTTATTTCACAAACACAACGACAGCAGAACATTTTGGTCTTTGAATGAAATTCACAACATTAACGAGCCACGTTCACAAACACGTTCATACATGTAAACATTCAGGTTCCACACTGTCCACGTCTGTGTCTGTCCTTCTGTGAAGTCTGTGACCTTCACTCACGTGTCTCTGTGTCTGTCCTTGTGTGTCCTGAGGACCAATCAGCTAATGACTGTCACCTGCACTGATTGATCCTGTGGTGCAGGTGAAGGTGCTCTCCCTGTGACTCCACCAAATTCTGTTGCTTTGGATTAAACAGGACATTTTTAAATTCCTCTGGATTAAGTGGAGACTTTTATTTTTAAGGGGTCAGGTTTTATGTGATTTTTTACATGTTCCCAGTTTTTAATCTGGTTTTTAGGAACTTAAGTTTATAGCTTTACTTTCTCTGTTTGTCTGGACTGTCTCACTCAGTGAATCCTCATGAATTCAGTGGTCGGCTAACGGTTCCTCTAGCGCCACCCTGAGGTGAGCATTTGTGGTTTTTAATGAAATATCTCATCAGAAATGGATGAATTGAAATAATGTTTAGTTTGTAAATTAAGATTTGATTTTAATAACTAAAGTTCTACTCTGACTGAAATGTTTACTCCTCCAACTCACAAATTCCCATGAGCCTCTGCTGTACCTTCCACAGTTCTATAAAGATCACGTTGGTCTTAATTTATAGTTTTGGGGGCGACTGGTCTTATTGTGAAAGGACAGGATATGAACTGAGGAAGAGTCTGAAGTGGTTCAGTCTGAATGAGGCCGAGAAACTGAGTGTTTAGTTTCTGTCGTGCACCAACATGGATCTCACTGGAGCTGGTGCACATGTGTGATGTAGTGTGACGGCTGCAGGCCTCCTCTCAACCGCCCGTCACTGTCAGATTTCCCATAATTCCTGTCTATGCAGGAAGCAGGCGGACCCGAGGATTATGTAGGTTGGGTGTGAAAACAGATTTGGATATGGTCAATTTCTGCCTCCAGAGTTGAGATGTGTGATGTTTTCCCTCCGCTGGGATCTGAAGAGTGAACAGACCCTTTTTAAAACTCGTGTCGGTGTTGGTCACAAAAACACTTTGGCTCAGGCTAAGTCGGCTGCAGCACCGAGCCGACCGATGCTGGAACCTCTCCTGCTGCAGGATTTGCGGTGTCTGTTATTAAGTACATAATGCTCAGCGCTGCGTGATCCTCCGGCCTTCCTCACAGCCCGAGGGCAGCGAGGGCCTCTGCTGAAAACACATCTTGATTTTAAAAACACCAAAAACACTGCATTTGAAACGCAGTGTGTTCTGATGTCAGATCTTCACAGTCTTTTCTCTCAAATCAGATTTTTGAAAGTAGATTTCTAAACATTAGTTTTGATGTTTGGCAGAATTCTTACGTTCTGTTCTTCCTCTTATGAACCGTTACCACTGGGACGTCTCATTGTTCATCTGTCACCTCGTGCTTCATAAAAGCTCGACACTAATTCATATCTCAAAGAATGAATAACGGTGATGTGGTGACCTTTGCCCTCCAAAGGCTGAAAGTCAAGGTCAGAACGTTTTTCTACAGGGAAATTAGTAACCATGGCAACCACGAATCAATCCTAATTCGAAGGGAAACCAAATAAAAAAAATCTCCCACTCTGTGAGATGTAAAAAAAAAACCACCCTGTAGGTTAGCGTGATGTTTCACAATGAATCATCACATCTAACACACACACACACACACACACACACACACACACACACACACACACACTCACACACACACTGGCTGTTCTCTGTGCAGATATTCTCTCTGTGTAGTTTGTTTCCATCGTACAATTTAAAAGAACAGACAACTGTAAAAATGTCTTTTCACCTCAATGTTAAATCAACATGAGAGGAAGAAAAGAAAGAGACACAAGCTGCTTCTCTCCTCAGGATGTTAACAAACTCAGTTCTTCATCATCAAGTCGGTTTCAGGACAAAACTCAACAAGAACCAGACTCAGAGAAATCCTGCAGCGCCCTCTGGTGGTTTGTAATAAGACTCATGAGTATTTACAAAATACTTCAACCAGCAGTGGTGCAGGAACAACTCAGATCCTTTACTGACGTTAAAGTACAACATCAATGCTCCGGTACAAGTAAATATCCAGAATTTAACCATCAAGTACATAAATATTATTTTTCCAGTAACAGACAGAACCTGAGTCGAGGTCGTATTATTCCATCACAGGAGAACCGGACGCCGGTTCATCCACCAGCACATCAGACAATTATCTTCACAGAACGCATCTGAAATGATTTACTGACTGAAGCTGATGTGACCATGAGAACAAAGCAGAACATCTATTCAGCAGAAACCGTGTTAAACAAGAGTAAAGTTATTTATTAATTTATAGAAGTAATAATCTAAACTGAAGATCTGGAGAACGAAACAAGATGAATGAGATTCTACCTGTTCGTTCAGGATCTTTGACTCGTCCTCCGCTGGGGGACGGAGGTGTTTTGGTTTGTGGGAACATGGGACATGATCGTAGCAAGAACATGTGACCTGTGCTTTGTTTTTCCCTTTTCCCCAAATTAAAAAAACAAGTCATTCTTCATGAACAACCAGAAGTTACTGAAGGAATGTGACTGAAGGCCTCATCCCTCATTTCTGGATTGACACTGACTATATAATGTATTTAATGGTGTCATGGCCGTTAACGATTCATTCAACAGCTCGTCAAGCTTCTCATCGTCTGGCTCATCATTGTGCTGCGTTTTATTTGATCTTATCACAAAGAAATAAAGCCGTCTGAGATAACGAGCTAGCACCCTCGTTAGCCTAGCGTGGTCACCAGTGGGACGATAAGTTCACACGGTTCATTCAAATGACCATTTCTTTGTGTCATTGACTAAAAGGCTTAAAAACTGTGAGAGCTTAATCTCTTTTGTATCCTCCGGCTCCTCAAAGCTCAGATACATGAAAACAGCTTGTGATGAGTTCACCTGTGCAGGTAACTCCCATCCAATCGTTTCTCCTCCTCTTAACGTCGGTTAGGTTGAAATCTTTAAATCCTCCCGAGTCCAGGCTGATTTAAAAACCTGCTGCTGACGACACGTGAGCAGAACACACTCAGTTCAATATCTCGGTTTAAATTAAATCTGCAGAATAAATGAAGAATCGTTCGTGGCGAAGGATTCACGTGCTTTCTCTCTCGGGACGTCACCTCGTGTGTGTGGCGTCGGAGGCCACGTTGACTCCTCCTTGGAGAGCGTTGGGTGAGGAAGTGAAGGAGGGAAAGTTCTCCTTCCTGCTGGATTTGGCCCAGCGAGCTGCTGCTGCATATGCTGCAGTGGATTACACTGATCCAACTTAATGCCTAAGACCATGCAATCATTCATAACTACAGGAGCTGTTGAGGGCACAGCCATGGACGCTCCAGGCACCATCTGCCGCTGCAGGAGGATTAACTTCGAGGAAGATGTTGAAAAAGGTGGGGGGTGGGAGGACACTGTCCACCAGACTGTCTCTGGGATCCCAACATTTTGATACAACCTGAAACAGCCGATTGTCCCAGGTTTACTTTCAGCTACACACACACATGCTGTGATTATTCAGAACCCGTAAAGATGATTTAAGGTCATAAACGATGATTTATTCCTTGATTATTAAATCAAACATCGTTTCTATAGATCTGTAGATGAACTGTCCATCTGTCTGTCTGTCCATCTGTCTGGTCTCTGAGCTGAGATGTTGTGTTTGTGTCTCCACAGAGAGTCGAAGCCCTGCCCTCCGACCATCAGGAGAGTTCACCACAGGATCCCGTCTCCCTGGAAACTAAAACACTCACACACATTTTTGGAACTTTGTGCCTTCAACCAAAATTCACCAGTGAAACTTCTGAAGCTTTTTTTTTTTTTTGCATCTTTTGTTAGTTTTTCATCTGAGCAGGACGGAGGATCAGTCCGCCTGATGTGGGAGGGCCTGGGATTGTGCTGCTTTGTCTCTCTGGAGAAAAGAAAAAGAAAACCGAACCAGGACATGAAACTTCTGATTATTTTAATGTCCTAAAATGTTCTTCTTTTTTTTACTAATAGTGTCAGTGATTTACTTCATATCAGAAGAAATCCCTTGCTGTGCAATATCAGTCGATATTTATGTGAAGTTGTCATGTGGATGTAGACTTCGGACAAACTTTTTGGTTTATTTTTGTAACGATGTTTTCCTGATTTCTATTTTTCTAAAACGATAAGACAGATGAGGAGAGAAAAAAAAATATGTTGAAGGGAGCGAAGACGTTTGGTTGTTGCTAAAAGACGATTTGTTCAAGTTAAGTTTTCCTCAACTACATTCCCTCCTGCTCGGACCAGAGCCAAAGCCATAGCCTATCTCAGAAACGGATGCACCAGACATTTAAACACACCAGGGGCCCGAACAGCCAGATGCATTCAGGGTCTGCGGGGCCAACACAGGCTCGCTGTGTCAGCTCGTCTCAGCCGTGGGACTGTTTGAGCGGTGATCTGGTTTCTACTGTTACGTTCAGGGGCTTGAATCTGAAATATTTAGTATTCTCTACCTTTGTGTGGCCTGTTCTTCTTGCTGTTATTTTGTACTTCCTCCTACATATCAGTCGAGCAACTATAAGTGACATATATGTGTGTGTGTGCACGTCGGAGAGGATGAGAGAGTGGGAGGTGAAATACTGTAAATTCTCAAATAAAAGACAAACCACGATCAGGTGTCATTGAAGACACAACTCACAGAGTTAACAGATTTTTAAAAAGCCAGCAGTTAATTGGTTTGTGACTGAAATCCACACATTTGATTTGTTTTTAAAAGTTAAAGATGTAAAAAAAAAAGTCAACAGATGCAACAGGAACAAACAGGATGGTTCAGGTTATTTCAGTTGGCGGGTTCACACCCTGCTCTGCTAATTGTAATATTATATATAGATTGATATATAGAGTTAGAGTTAGTCCTATAACCTCTCATGCAGCTTCAGGAAAATACTTTAACAAGTCCCAGAACTAACCCTCAGGTTTTATCTGACAAAAGATATTTTCAATACAATCTTTGACAAACGATCAGTAAAAAATACTACAGGTACTTCCAGAGACTCTTCAAACCATTTGGATGAAAAAATATGTTTCAGTATTAGAAATATTTATACTTATTTATATTTGTTATTCGTTGTACGAGCTGTGACTGTTTCCAATCCAAACGGACATGGCAGCTAGCATCCACACATGTAACGCTCAATTCATGTGACATGGACCAAACAGTTAAAGTTAATTTATTTGATTCTATATTTTTATACACAATAATATATTTATTGAATGCTTCTGGGGGACATGTGTAATTTCTGGAGACATAGAAATACGAGTTTAAAATCTTTATTTTGCAGCAATCAGATCTGTTTTTTTCATCCAGATGTTTTTGAGGACGTTCGACTGAAAAACTAAATGTTTGTTAGATTTGTGCCTTGATATCTGAAGGAGCTTCACCTGGATCTGTTTTGGAACCTGTCAGCGTGTGTCAGCGCATCAGTTCTGTGCAGGGACGTTCACTGGTGTGTCAGATTTACTAATTAATCCCAGTTAACGATGCTGTGGCCTCAGTTAACTGGTCTGGTATCGTAGGTCCTATGTTTTCCATCAGACTAGCAGAAGTCAAATGTATGATTTCGATCAATTAGCCTGAACTGGCTGAGGAGCTGATTACACGTAATTTACATTTAGGAATATAAATAAAAATTATCAAATACAATCATGCGACTATTTGAGAATTTACAGTAACTCCAGTTTTATTGTTTCAACCCTGTTTTCTGCCGTCGTGAATCGTGTTCTGTGAATCCTTGAAGCTGCTATCCATGTAATGTGTAGATGGGAGATATCCAGCCTTATCCCTGACGTCCTATCAGCATCCTCCATATACCTCACACACACACACACACACACACACACACACACACACGTCATTATTCTTCAGGCGTATTGATTTCAGTTTCATGCATCAGTGATTCACTTGCCTCAGTTTGTGCCTTTCAGGGATTTGTCGCTTTCACAACAACAAGACTTTTCTGTCGTGTTTCAGCTCAGTGGTTTTATTTTTCACCAGTTTTTCAAAGTGAATCTTTATTTATTCAAGCAAACAACTACTTTAAAGGATGTTGCCAAAAGTATGAGGGCTGCAAACCTCAATCTGTGATAGTGGAACATATAATTAAATTGATTATTTATTATTAAGAGACAAATGAACCTTTAAATTCCTTGTGATTGTGAGGTAAAAATGATCTGCATGAAAAAAAATATGTTCTATTGTTGTTTGGTTCTTCAAGGACGTGAGGATGTTTTGAGTGACTGACCAGTGGAAGATCATTTGTTCTCCAGTCGATACGGAATCAGAAGAACGTGGGTCGATGCATCAGTTTGAAGACGTAATAAACAGAAACACTTGTTCAACTCAGTCACAGGAAAGTGTTCGAGACTTTCCTCCACATTGTTCAAACTCCACAGAGTTGGCAGGATGAAGAAAGTGTAAATCCTCAGTCTCAGGTCGGGATTAACGATAATATGTGGACAGACGTTTGAGAAAATGATCCTGACAAAACAGAAAAATATCAGTTTCCTCCTTTGTGTCGTCGGTTTGTAAAAACTTTACACTCAACTAAACCATATGAAACATTTCATGACACAACATATCTCAAGGAATTCAGAAAACCTCTCATGAAGTTTGACGAGAGCTGCACTTCTTTTTTTTCTGCGACTGGATCATAACAACCAAAAACCCCTCAAAGGCACAAACTGCTCCACAAGTTAGTTTCAACTAAATCCTCTTTTACAGCATTTTGACACGTTGCTTGAAAAGCAAGTGCAGGAAAAGTGTTTGTTTTCTTTTTTTAACGGTAGTTATAATTTTTTATTGCATGGTTTTGACTGAATTCCGCCCTATGATGATGTTCTGCCAACAGTAGTGGAGGTAGTGTCCCTTCTGTGTGGAGTCAGTAGACTTTGCTGCCTGTGAGTGTGAACCGTCTGTCGAGCTGCCTCCGTCCATCAAGTACCTTTACTGACACCGTTCCCCAAAACAACGCTGCCAAACTGGTCTGAATAAGCCAAATTTTTTTCTGACGTTCTCTGTGTATAGGTGGTTTAAGTGTATGACAAGTTAAACCTCATCCCGTCAATGTTACATTGTGTTTTTAACAAAAAAGAATCCTGTTTGTTAAAATGTTGATAATATATGCAGAAGAGTTACGAAATAAACTGAAACAAACTCTGTGTCTTTGACTGAGGCGAGAGAGTAATTCAGTGTTTGGCCACTTGATGGCGCCAGTGAAGTGCATCTGAATCAGATCAGAGCAAAACTCAAACACTTCCTGTTTGAACACTTTTATCGAAACAGTAACAAAAATAAATGTACAATATTTACATTATCACATGAAGAGAGAAACAACAGGTGTTGACAAAGATGAGCTGTTGTTTGTGAATCTTTGTTTCATCGTAACAAGTTTTAGTGAATTCAGTTTGATTTTAAGTCTTTGAATCTGTTTCTGACGACTGAACTTCTGACTTTAGACGTCACTGATCAAAGAGTCAAATAAGTGAGTTGATGTACGCAGATGAAGTAGAACAGTCAGTAAAGTTAGTAAATAAAGTTAGAGTACAGTCAGTAAAGTTAGTAAATAAAGTTAGAGTAGAGTTAGAGTACAGTTAGTAAAGTTAGAGTACAGTCAGTAAAGTTAGTAAATAAAGTTAGAGTACAGTTAGAGTACAGTTAGTAAAGTTAGTAAATAAAGTTAGAGTAGAGTTAGTAAAGTTAGTAAATAAAGTTGTAGTAGTACTATCAGAAGTACAGTGTGACACAAAGTTAGTAGAAGCTCGTGATCAGACACGTGACTGGACTTCAGCTCTAGAACAAACAGGTGGTGGCTCTGAGAAGAGCCGTTTGTTTTCTGCACCTCCTCCTCTTCCTCCTCCTCCTCCTCCTCCTCTTCCTCTTCTTCCTCCTCCTCCTCCTCTTCCTCTTCTTCTTCTTCCTCCTCCTCTTCTTCTTCCTCCTCCTCCTCCTCCTCCTCTTCTTCTTCCTCCTCCTCTTCCTCCTCCTCCTCCTCTTCTTCTTCTACTTCCTCTGGGCTGTCCTCCTGCTGCTGGTGGGTTTGGCCTTGACTGCCAGCGGCTTCTTCGGGCTCTTCCTGGGCGGGGCCACCTTCTTCTTCGTCACCTTCCTTGCAGCCGGAGCTTTAGGCCCCTCCTCCTCCTCCTTCTTCTTCTTCTTCGCTGGGGCGCTGGGAGACTTGGTCTTGCTGGCCACGCCCCCCTTCTTGACCGGGCTCTTCTTCGGGCTCGCGGGCTTCTTGGCTCTGGACGCGGGCTTCTTCTTCGCGGGCTTCGGCGCCACCTTCCTGGGCTTGTGGACGGGTTTGCTCGCCCTGAAGGACCCGGAGGCTCCGGCGCCTGTGAGCTGAACCAGGAACCCGTCCACCTGCAGCTTCTTGACGGCGCGTTTGATGTGGACGCCCCTGTGCTCCACGTCGTAGCCCGCCGCCGCCAGCTCCCTCTTCAGGGCGATGTAAGAGAGACCCTTCCGCTGGCTGGAGGCCTTCACCGCCTTCAGGATCAGCTCCCCGGCACTGGGTCCGCTCGGAGCGGCCTTGCGGCTCTTCTTCTTCGGGGCTTTGGGCGCAGCGGCTGCAGCTGGAGCGACTTCTTCTGCCATCGTGACGTGAAGCTCGACTCTGATGCGGATCCCAGCGCAGACACGGGTACTTAAACGCACCATGAGAACCGTGGAGACTCAAGCTGCTGCTGCGGGAACACTTGTGTTTTCTCTTCGACAACAAACGTCTCAAATTCTGTTTTGCTGGAAACAACAACGTGTGAACAAGAGTCGAAGGGAGAGCGAAGGAGTTTCTCTTCGACTGGAAACAACTGAAACATCGAGACTTTTCTGTGTTTTCTTCAGGAAGCGTTGAAAGCGGCTCTGCCAGCCGCCGTGTGACGCGCTGCTCCGGGACTTTGCTCGGTGTTTTCTCTCAGAAACGTTTTTAAAAACTTCAGATTCACATAAAAACCAGTCGGAGGTCGAGAGGAGAAGTTCGTCCAGAGACTCGATGTGAAAACATTCAACTGTTGCGGGGATTCGTTCAGGAAACACAGATTGTTTTGGTGCCTGCAAACACACTCGTGTTGGTGGAGACACAGCCCGAGTTGTTTCCTGACAGTGACTCATCACTTTGTCACAGCCATTTAATGTTTAAAGTCATTACAACCTCACTCCTGCTCATAGTTGAGATCCACAGACAGATCCACAGACAGATGCACAGACAGATGCACAGACAGATCCACAGACAGATCCACAGACAGATCCACAGACAGATGCACAGACAGATCCACAGACAGATGCACAGACAGATGCACAGACAGATGCACAGACAGATGCACAGACAGATCCACAGACAGATGCACAGACAGATGCACAGACAGATCCACAGACAGATCCACAGACAGATGCACAGACAGATGCACATCACTGCAGTTATATGAAGACACAGACTCCAGCTTCCAGAGGTGACAGATGTTCACCTGGAAAACACACACACACACAGAGAATCACAACTCATGACATCAACTAACTCTCTTTATAGAAGAGAGGAATTTAAAACACACAAAATATAGAAGTGATCAACCACTCGAACAATATGGTGAAAACACTTTTACATGTGTGTGATAATTCAATAGAAATATTTGCAGTTAAATGTTCAACGTTAAAACATCAACACAAGTATTTTAAAACTGAGTGTTAGGTTCAGTGAAGATGTAGACAAACTGATGTTGTATGGAGCTTTAATGTACATCTTCAATACACTGCAACAACGAGGGTCTTACTCATAAAAGACCTGATCAGATTTAATTTCCTTCTTTCAGACAATGTGCCAGAGAATATAAAAGTTTCCCCAAAACGTCTGAGCAAAGTACAAACAGAAACCTTTACTTATCGGAGATGGGATTCATCTTGTGACAATTGGCACAAACATTGAAATGAACATAAAAACATTTTATCCTCTGTGGGATCTTCAAAAGTCCTGTGAATTTTACTCCTTTAACAGTTTTAAATGAAGGTAACATCACAGTTTATAAAGTCTGTGTGTGTTGTACTTCTTCATCACACTGGATTTTATTTTGTAGTAGTACAACAATCTAATATTGATACTGGAATCCGTCTCTTCTCATGGAGGTTGTGAGTACTGTTGTGTCCGTCCTGAGAGAAGAATCCATCACTTGTGACTCTTCTCACTCAGGTCCCAGTTTAGAACATAGGACAAGATGGAGAATGTCTCATGCGTGTTCATATGCTCTTCAATGTTTTTATAATCGAGTGCTTTCAAACAGAGGTCAAGATACCTGTTTCAAGAGGCTTCAGCTGTGTCATCAGGGCCTTCACCTGCTTCTTCATATCTGCAGCTCTGATTGATTTTGTACTTATCTCTCTGTGTACTTATATTTAATGTTCTGACTTTGTAAAAGCAACAGGACGTCTCTCTGTCTCAGAAGCTGCTTCTCAGCACTGAACTGTGTCTTTTATTTTCACTGGAGGACAAAGTGGAGTCAGAAAACCATTTTCACTTTGAGGCTTAGATCTGAATAAATGTGATAAAAGAAATGATTTGGTGAATGAGAGGATTCAGTCTCTAGTACTCAGTACTAATACAAGATGTATTCACATGAATACTTTGCACCAGCACCTTGAAGTAAGTCCACGGCTCTATGCTGGTATTTAGTGTAGTACTCTGGATGAAAGTTGTACTGTGACAGTGTGTCATGGAGCTTCTGATCACATGTCAAACACATGGAGCTTCTGATCACATGTCTTCAACATGTGTGACACATGTTTGAAACTTCACATGTTTAAATTGTGTGTGTGTCCAAGAGAAGTAGTGTTTGTGGAGTGAGCATGAGCCGTGTGAGTGAAGGAAGTAGATGTGATGAGCTGACATCAAGTGAGCTGGAGACATGTAGGAGCTCCGTGTGCTTAACATGTGATCAGAAGCTCCATGTGTTTGACATGTGATCAGAAGCTCCGTGTGCTTGACATGTGATCAGAACATGCAGCAGCAGTTTGTCCGGATGTGACGTCGTGTTTGGTGAACGTGAGCTCCAGGTGAGCGGTGACGTGGTGTGTGACTTGGAGGAGCAGGATCTTTAGGCAGCGGTGAGTGGCTCTTAAAAGAGCCGTTGTGTGGTGAGGGGGGTGCGGGCAGGTTAGGCTCTCTCGCCGCGGATGCGCCGGGCCAGCTGGATGTCTTTGGGCATGATGGTGACCCTCTTGGCGTGGATGGCGCAGAGGTTGGTGTCCTCGAAGAGCCCGACCAGATAAGCCTCGCTGGCCTCCTGCAGCGCCATGACGGCGGAGCTCTGGAAGCGCAGGTCGGTCTTGAAGTCCTGAGCGATCTCGCGGACGAGGCGCTGGAAGGGCAGCTTGCGGATGAGCAGCTCGGTGGACTTCTGGTAGCGGCGGATCTCTCGGAGAGCCACGGTCCCGGGCCGGTAGCGGTGAGGCTTCTTCACGCCGCCGGTGGCCGGGGCGCTCTTGCGGGCGGCCTTGGTGGCCAGCTGCTTCCTGGGAGCTTTGCCTCCGGTGGACTTCCTCGCGGTCTGCTTGGTTCTCGCCATCGCTCCAGAACTGAACGTAGAGAACTGAGCGGCGGAGCTCCGCTTTTATAGACGGAGCCGGGCCGCTGCTGACGCTGATTGGTCCAAACAGAGACACGTGACGGGAAGACATTCAAAATAACTTCCGGGCAGAACAGAGGAGATTTTCTAAGATTGTTTAGTACGATGATAAAGTAAGTAACATACTGAGAACATATGAAACATACGTAGAACATATGAAACATACTGAGAACATATGAAACATACTGAGAACATATGAAACATACTGAGAACATGTGAAACATGCTGAGAACTTATTAAACATACTGAGAAAGTATGAAACATACTGAGAACTTATGAAACATACTGAGAACATATGAAACATACGTAGAACATATGAAACATACTGAGAACATGTGAAACATACTGAGAACTTATTAAACATACTGAGAACATATGAAACATACTGAGAACTTATTAAACATACTGAGAACGTATGAAACATGAAACATACGTAGAACATATGAAACATACTGAGAACTTATTAAACATGAAACATACTTGGAATATATTGAACATACTTAAACTATATTGAACATATTAAACAAACTTAGAATATATTAAACACACTTTGAAAATATTCTATTTTATCTATTTTCAAAAGACATTTCACTTCTGTGTTTTTGACTCAATGAGGAAATGTTAAATGTGCTCGAATGAAATGTTCACAACATTAGAAACTTATTTTAGGATTTTTATGATAAATGTGATTAAACATAGAAATGATGAGAAACTGAATGAGAGAGTTTTACTCACAATTCAAGATTAAATGATTCTGTACTTTTTGAATACAAGGCTCAATGTTGAAGATAATACACAGACTGAGCAATATTTAATCATGTTTGTCAAACACTCTCAAAGTTAACATGGAAATCAATATAACAGCAAATGTTTGATCAAAGCAAAGAATTGTATCAATACGATCAAATAGTATTAACGACTTCGAGATCAGTATTAAAAGGTGAATTTAAATGATTTAAAATATTCTCAGCTGAGTCGTTACTTGGTGACGTCAAACCAGACGCGCAGGTTTTCAGAAACTGCTGAACCATGGGAAAACAAGCGACTCGTTACTGTCAGAAATCTTCAGTTGGACACAAAAACAGCTAAAGACAAAATGAAAATTACAACAAAATAAATTAAAATGATCACAATCAGTCCCACGATGGAGAAATGTTCAGTTTTGAAGCAGCAGGAGTCAAACTAAGCTTCATTAAATATGAAATAACAGAAAACACGTCAGTCAATTTAACAATTTAATAATTTGAAACAACCTGAAGTTAAGCGTGAGAGTTATAACTTGGTTGGTTTAAAAACGGACTCAGGACAGTTTGAGACAAACACTTCTGTCTGTCACTTTGTCTCTGGGCTGATTCAGAGGACACGAGACAGTAACAGTAATGACCCTCGATCACATGAACCTCGGTCAGGGGGAGTTGAGCTGTTGGACTCAGGACAGTTTGTCTCCATAGAACCGGTGTGTGGCTCTTAAAAGAGCCGTTGGGTGGATGTGGCGTCTGGGCAGTTTACTTGGAGCTGGTGTACTTGGTCACGGCCTTGGTGCCCTCGGACACGGCGTGCTTGGCCAGCTCCCCGGGCAGCAGCAGGCGGACGGCGGTCTGGATCTCCCTGGAGGTGATGGTGGAGCGCTTGTTGTAGTGGGCCAGGCGGGAGGCCTCACCGGCGATGCGCTCGAAGATGTCGCTGACGAAGGAGTTCATGATGCCCATGGCCTTGGAGGAGATGCCGGTGTCCGGGTGCACCTGCTTCAGCACCTTGTACACGTAGATGGCGTAGCTCTCCTTGCGGGTCTTCCTCCGCTTCTTGCCGCCCTTACCGGGAGCCTTCGTCACCGCCTTCTTGGAGCCCTTCTTGGGCGCAGTCTTCACTGGGTCAGGCATCGTCTCTCTGGGATGACAGCAGCTGTGTGGAGGAGTCAGCGGCAGACTGAATTTAAACACACCACATGTAAATGACACTGCACCGTTCCCACTCTGTCATTGGCTCCAAGTTGAGCGTCACTCTGACTTTCTACACGTTCATCAGTCATTTTTCATTCAGAGACTAAGTTTAGAGCTGAAGTGGAAATGTATATATATATGTACACACACACATATATATGTGTATATATACGCATATATATGTGGGTGTACATATAAAAAGCTTGTTGATTTAGACAGTTAAAGTTTAAAAGGTACATTTAAATGATTTAAAATATAAAGACCCGTTGTTACTTGTTGACGGCTCGCTAACGTCAGAAATCCTGTTTTTTAAAAATAAAGATGAGATAAAATATAATTCTGAGTAAAAACTGTAGATTTGATATTTTTATTAGAAAGAAGTGAATCAGACATTTTCTTCTGTGGATAAAAAACCTGTTGATATCTGAACAAACAGGAGCTGAAGCTACATGTGAGTATATTTAACTGCAGTGATGATATGAAGTAAAGTTACTGGATGATTGAAGTACTTGAGAACTCTTTGATCGTCAGTGATAACATGTAGTAAAGTTACTGGATGATTGAAGTACTTGAGATCTCTTTGATCGTCAGTGATAACATGTAGTAAAGTTACTGGATGATTGAAGTACTCGAGGACTCTTTGATCGTCAGTGATAACATGTAGTAAAGTTACTGGATGATTGAAGTACTCTTTGATCGTCAGTGATAACATGTAGTAAAGTTACTGGATGATTGAAGTACTCTTTGATCGTCAGTGATAACATGTAGTAAAGTTACTGGATGACTGAAGTACTCCAGGACTCTTTGATCGTCAGTGATAACATGTAGTAAAGTTACTAGATGATTGAAGTACTCCAGGACTCTTTGATCGTCAGTAGATTCAGTGTGTGGCTCTTAAAAGAGCCGTTGGGTCGTGTCGTCACATCCGCTCAGCCTCCGAAGCCGTACAGAGTGCGGCCCTGCCTCTTCAGCGCGTACACCACGTCCATGGCGGTGACCGTCTTCCTCTTCGCGTGCTCGGTGTAGGTGACGGCATCGCGGATCACGTTCTCCAGGAACACCTTGAGCACCCCGCGGGTCTCCTCGTAGATGAGGCCGGAGATCCGCTTGACTCCGCCGCGGCGAGCCAGACGGCGGATGGCGGGTTTGGTGATTCCCTGGATGTTGTCCCGGAGAACTTTCCGGTGCCGCTTGGCGCCGCCTTTGCCGAGACCCTTTCCTCCTTTACCGCGACCGGACATGTTGATTCGTTCGAGAGCAGAGACGATGAACTCCACCACCGAGGAACGTCCGTGTTTAAAGCCTGGGTGCGGACGTGTAGGAAAACAGTCTGCTCCTCCACGCCCCGTGAATTTTAAATGATCTCTTCAAGTTGGAGCCAGTTGGTGTCCAAATTTCCGGTTATAAACCCTTCAAAACAAAAGCATCTGACATTATCATTATTATTTCAAATGTTTTGGTTTGTTTTGAGAGGAAACAGTTTCAAAATAAAAGAATCAAATTTAACAAATTCATGAAAGATGACGGATCAGATTAATGTGTACAAATGTTTATATATATATATATATATCTGTGTGTATATATATGTTTATATATATATGTGTATATATATATGTTTACGTGTGTGTAAATATATAGTTGTGTGTATATTTATGTGTACATATATATCTGTATCTATATCAATATATATTTATATATAAACATGTCGCGGCTCAAAGAGCAGCCATCAGATGTTCACGATATTAGTCACGTGTGGATCCTCAGAACGCTCTGGATCGTTTCAGCGGCCTGTGACCGGACTCGACTCTTCAGTGAGCGGGTGTGTGGCTCTGAAAAGAGCCGTTGTGTTTCTCCGGGTCTCCGCAGCTTCTACTTGGACTTGGCGGCCTTCTCGGTCTTCTTGGGCAGCAGCACGGCCTGGATGTTGGGCAGGACTCCGCCCTGAGCGATGGTGACTCCCCCCAGCAGCTTGTTGAGCTCCTCGTCGTTGCGGACCGCCAGCTGCAGGTGTCGGGGGATGATGCGGGTCTTCTTGTTGTCGCGGGCAGCGTTCCCGGCCAGCTCGAGGATCTCAGCGGTCAGATACTCGAGCACCGCGGCCAGATAGACCGGAGCTCCGGCCCCGACTCGCTGAGCGTAGTTGCCCTTCCTGAGCAGCCGGTGGACGCGGCCCACCGGGAACTGGAGGCCGGCCCGGGAGGAGCGGGTCTTGGCCTTGGCTCGAGCTTTGCCGCCGGTCTTTCCTCGTCCAGACATTTTGAATCAATGAGTCGAAGTGAGGAGGCGGAGACGAGGCCAGGCTTTATACTGTCACTGCGGCTCTGAGCTCTTCGCTCATTGGTCAAACTGAACCCTTAGTGCGAGCGTCCAATCAGAAACGACTCGTCAAGCTTCTGTAGAGATGATTCAACTTCCGCTCAACAATTTGTAGGATCTACAAAACACAACAAGGCCGACATTTGAATACAATCAAAAGTATATAATAATCAAAAAATGTGAACATTGAAACTTTTATCATTCCAGATAAAGATGTTGATCATATTGACGTTACAGGTAAAACAAAAAAAAGTTTCTTCTCAACCTTTCATCACACATCTTCATTTGTTGAAACCATTTCACCTGTTAATTATTAAATATGTTAACAAAGTGATAAAAAAAGTAAAAGATATATTTTCTTTACTAGTGATTTAATGAAACACCGGATGTCTCTCCTTTAATTTCTATTACAGTTCAATTCTATTATAAAATTGATTTGCATTTCATACAGAAACTTTTCTTAGAGTTGTCTGATACAAATAATATCTATTAAAATATGATCTATTTTCTAATTCCCCACTAATTACAAATAAATTATCAAAAAACACCACAAATAAATCTGATGTTCAGATGTTTGACAACATTAAATATCTCCCTGACAGAGAACAGACTGTGTTTGGATTTCTGTCGTTAGATATCGTTCATATAGGTCTGCACATGAACCTGAGCTGGGAGACTAGTTTTTATACAATTACATCACAATAGATTTGTTTCACACATATTGACTGAAAAACACATTAAAGTTCAAAATGTAAAGTAACGTAAAGTAAAGTAACGAGGCTTACACAGTAAAGTAACGTAGAGTAAAGTAAAGTAACGAGGCTCTTAGAGTAAAGTAAGGTAGAGTAAAGTAACGAGGCTCTTACAGTAAAGTAACGTAGAGTAAAGTAACGGGGCTCACACAGTAAAGTAACGTAGAGTAAAGTAACGTAGAGTAAAGTAACGAGGCTCTTAGAGTAAAGTAACGTAGAGGAAAGTAACGGGGCTCACACAGTAAAGTAACGTAGAGGAAAGTAACGGGGCTCACACAGTAAAGTAACGTAGAGTCAAGTAACGTAGAGTCAAGTAACGTAGAGTCAAGTAACGGGCTCGGGGGTCAGAGGGGAAAGGTTTCCCAGCATCCTCTCTGATTGGCGAAGTGATGTCGGCCATCTTGGATTGTAGCGGGGAAGAAAGATTGATGCGGTGAGATTCTGCTTTTATTCTTTTCAACAATTTAGAACCGAGTTTAGAACCGAAGCGGAGCCGCAGCGGAGCTCGGACCGTGTGCTCGTCACCACGGGACCGAGCTGAGAGGAGAACCGGGGGAACACGACTCTAACCGGAGCAGCGCGGCCCCGGTTCTTTTTGTTGTTGTTTTGGGAAACCGACCGACGGAGGCGGCGTAGGCCCAAACCCGAACAAAACACACTGTAGCCGGCCACTGGCTCTGCCCGGTAGCCGGTCTACCTAACTGCTGAAGACACAGTTTACCGGCTCGACGGGCCACGTTAAAGCCGTTTATAAAAGCTCATGTGGCGGCCTTCTTACGGTGCTTTTAGCCGAGCAGCTAGCCCGGTAGCGAGCGTTAGCTCGCTTGCTAACGTACGCGTGTATTCCCGTTGAAGCAGGCGTTAGCTTACGCGTTAGCCTACGCTAGCTAGCGGTAGCTCCCGACACATTTGGAGCTAACGCGGTAACTGCAGCGAATAACTAATATTTGATCTCAGTCTGACGAAGAGGACGTGACGCGGGTCGAGTCAGTTTATTGGAGTTGAACAAAACAAGCAGGAAACATTGAGTTATGATGAACGTCCGTCAGATTACAGCAGCTTTATTAGCTCATGCTGCTAACATTAGCTGCCTGCGCCTTTAACGGATATTTGAAACAAGAAGAAGAAGTTCTCTGTGTTAACGGCCGCTGGTCCCCGGTGGAAGGTTCCGGAGAACTCATCCTGTGAACCGCAGGGTTTTAATACACTTAACGCACGAGTGAGACACGGTATTAGCCCGTTAGCTTCATTAGCAACTGTTTACTGGCTGGAGATTGCGGGTGTTTAGTTAACCTACTTTCCACCAACACAGTCAAACCAGTGAAATCAGAGCAGACACGTCTGAGCTTCACATCTGTCAATGACCGCTGATAAAACCAGAGTCAGAGCTGCACTGAAAACTTACTGATCTAAAGCTGCTGTGAGTTCATACACTAGATCTGTGTTTCAGTCTCAGCTGACAGAATCCTCTGCAGACACTGGTATGCACCTTCAAAATTAAACCCTTTTTACATTGATCCCTGTGGCTGGTTTTGTCCAACAGCCCTGACATCAACCTAAAACCCAAATAATATGTAAAAATCCACAAATTTAATCTTTGTTTTATAGATTGTATTACTTTGTTTTCAGGCTTTTACAACTTGTTTAATGTGAGGATATGGACTTAACACCTGCACGTGCTTGTGGAATCACAGATGCAGAGATGTGTTTTGGGCATTACAGAGACAATACAGAAGATAAGTTCCTGTTAAAAGAGTAATATTAATGCCCATTATTCATCAATTTGTGTTTCAATTAACTTCTTAGTCAACAAGTAAAACTCTTGACTAATAGTTAAAGTTGACCTTTCAAATATCTTCTTTTGTTTGACCAGCAGACTGAAACCTGAAGATGTTCAGTTTAATATGAATTAAAGTGGTTAAAATTTAACTTCATTATTAAATGATCAAAACAGTTATAGTTTATTTGTCTGTCAACTGTTGCCTCTGTACAAATATAAGTTTAGTTCACAGGATCTTTTAAGATGGCGTCATGAATCGCTGTGTGTGACAGACAGGAGCTGATTCACCTCATCATTGTGTTCTTGGCCATGTTTCCTCTCTGGTTTCTCAGGTGACACGAGGTATGTTTGGTGCTAACCGGAAGAAGTTTATGGAGGGGGGGGTGGAGAACGACTACGCGGACGACTCAAGCCTCTATTACAGCCAGCAGTCCATGTTCCCTCCTCACCGCCCGGATAAAGATGTGAGTAACTGCTAGCCAGGGTTTTCTGAATCAAACTTCATCATACACTTTATACTGTTCCATTATATGTGCATATTTAAAGTATTTTGTGAATACTTCAACTGAGAGTCCTAAGAATTGTAAACACAACTATTAACCATGAACCACCTCATCTCTACCGTTAGTTAAACAATCTGTTGGATTTCCTCTGTGTTCAGATGCTGGTGTCTTCCTCTGCTTCCTCAACGGGTCAACTGTCACAGCTGGGAGCCAGTTTATATGGTCCGCAGAGTAAGATGCACACACACACACTTGTCTGTTTAGGATCTCATTCAAATGCTTAAAACTTTAGACGCTTTAAGTTTCTAATGTACAAAGACAGTTTTCATCATCCACTTTTAGATCTTTTCACAAGTTCAAATATTTATTTTGCCGTGTACGTGAAGCTCACAAGTTTGTTTTTCTACACAGATGTTTAAACTGAGATGGCTCATGTCATCAAGATGTCTTCTGTCTCTGTGTCTTTGTTGTAGGTGCGTTGGGGTTTCCCATGCGTGGTATGAACAGCAGCGCAGCACCTCAGTTAAGTCGAAGTGGTCTGAACCAGTCTGCCAGCCAGCTCTCCAGTCATGCCAGTACACCCAACACTGGAACAATGCACACGCCTCCATCACCGAGCAGGTACGGCAAAAATACACTTTCAATGCTTTAATATGTAGTTTATATTTTCAGTATTTATGTAGTTATGAGCAAAATGGAAATATGCCTAACAATCGATGGATGGAAACATCTGTTGTTTTCAGAGCTTTAAAGTTCTGTTTCACAGACTCCATCCACCCAGATAAGTCTCATATCACTTTCACACGACTCCGGAGTTTTCCAGCCTCTTAAATCTTTGTCTGGTTTTAGTTTGAAAATCCGGGGTTGTGTTTTAGTCTGGACTTAGGGAAACTAAGGCTTTTGTAAACAATTATGCAAACGCCCACCTTCTTTTTCTGATTGGCTCTTATCAGTCACTTGACTCGACTACCAGCGGTGAAAGCAAAGCGTCGCTAACACTCACTGTCAGTTACAGTTCCAGCTGCTCATGTTCCTCTTTCTCGCCACAAACTTTATCGTATGTGAGCATGAAACCACAAAACCACCTCCTGCAGCTTTAATCCCCTGGTGTCTCTCTCTGCAGGGGGATCCTGCCCATGAGCAGCCGGAGTGTTCTGAACCACAGCCAGCAGGTGGGGGGTCCCACGGGTCAAGCAGGAGGGATGGGTGGAGACAGGGGAGGTGGCGGCGGAGGAGGGAGGAGCGGCAGCATGGGGAGTCCAAGCCGGTCGTCGCCCAGCATCATCGGCATGCCCAAACAGCAGCAAGCACGGCAGCCTTTCACTATAAACAGGTAACACACACAGACTTAGACACTTGACTAGATGTTTAATAATCAGAGAATCAAAGCTTCTTTCCTTTGACATACAACAATTAGTCTCCTGGTTGTTTTCTAATATTTAAGTTTATTGTCTCGTCTGTAAATAAGTAACAAATGTCCATCATAGTCTCCCAGAGTCCGAGGGGACTCGCACTCAGAGTCAAATTAATAAAGCAAGATTTTTGCAGCTTCATGTGTTGAAACCAAAAACAAAGAATAACACCAGTGTGATGTTGTGACTGTGGTAAGATCGATACCAGTGTTTTTGACGATTCAGTTTCTCCTTTTGGTTTTAGATGAATTTGTTTTCTCTTCAGTCTCAATCGGTTCAGAGAATAATCCAGTCTGTGTTGTGTGTCAGTATGTCAGGGTTTGGGGTGAACAGAAATCCCGGCTTCAACTTAAACAACTCATTATCCAACAACATCTTCAATGGAACAGGTAAAAAAAAACTTTAACTAAAATGTTTCTCATCTGAGGTTAAATACTTGATTTGTTGAAATATTGGACTAAGCTTCGAAACGTGGTCATTTAACTTTTGTGTTTCTGTGCAGACGGCAGTGAGAATGTGACGGGGCTGGACCTGTCAGATTTCCCGGTGTTAGCAGAGAGGAGTCGGAGGGACGGAGGTTCGAATCCCACCCCACTGCTCAACCCGCTGGCCGGTCGGGCTCCTTACGGTGGGAGTGTGTGATTTCATTACTTTGAATTATTATGCTGTAATCAACGCATTGCTAACTGCTCTTTCCTCCATTTTCCCAGTTGGCATGGTAACCAAGCCGTCCAGTGAGCAGTCGCAAGACTTCTCCATCCATAACGAAGATTTCCCAGCTCTCCCTGGGCCCAACTACCAAACAAAAGACCCCACCAGCACCAACGAAGACAGCAAAACGGTGACTTTTCTCTTGGTGGTTTCTGACCCTCCGGGCGCTCTGCGCTCCGACGGTTTCACTTTGGTTTATGAATGAAAATAGATTCAAAGTGTCAAACTGTATTTAGCGGCATCGTGTTGTAGTTTGATTTCAGATAGTGGAAGGAAGTAGAAAGGTGTCACACGTCTCTGTTTGCAGTCTGTGGTCGAGCTTCCTGTTCGTTTCTTCGGCTCGTCCCACTTATTTTGTTTCAAATTGTTTTCCCTCCTTTTTATTGTCCAATCAGAATCTGAACTTGTCAGGAAAGTCCACCTCTAACTCAGACGGTCCAAAGTTCCCTGGTGACAAGAGCTCTGCGCCTAGCAACAACAACCAGCAGAAGAAAGGGATTCAGGTTCTTCCTGACGGTGAGAGTCATGTGACACGTCCACAGAGAGGAGGGAACCATATGAGCGTAATTTAGTCTGAACCGTTGTCATCTGTTCTTTCTGTGTCACAGGGCGCGTGACCAACATCCCGGTCGGCATGGTAACAGACCAGTTTGGAATGATTGGCTTGCTGACATTCATCCGGGCGGCAGAGACGGACCCTGGCATGGTCCACCTGGCGCTGGGCTCAGACCTCACCACGCTGGGCCTCAACCTCAACTCACCCGAGTACGACACACACACAAGCCTGTTCTTCAGATGTAGCTTAAATAAATCATATCAGCATCTGTACGATTCGGCTTCGAGCTGATCGTGTGCTGCAGGTACATGTGTTGGGACAGGAACAATTCACCAGGGCATTTTTCACTAGTCTCATCTTATGTATGTTCCTGTGTTTCAAAGAATTCGGACTTCAACAATCAATTTTAGATAATTCAGTTCTTCGTGTACTAAGAAGAGAGAGATTTGAGATAATAGCAGATTCAAGAAACGACCATCAGCCATTTATAAATCCAAGGTCAAGGTCTAAAACCTGTCCTGTGGCCACAGTGTCTAATGAATATATATATTTTTTTTTCAATCGCAGAGAAAGTAAATCTAAATGTCTCTCCCTTTTTTTCTGTCTTGAGCAGGAATCTCTACCCTAAGTTTGCGTCTCCCTGGGCGTCGGCTCCTTGTCGACCGCAGGATATAGGTGAGTTTGAATGTTTGACTATTCGTCCTTGTTTTCATCACGTGGTCACAAAGCAGCTGCTATAATCATGGTGCTGGATATGTAAATAGTTTGTAAGACAATGGGAGTTTTTGATCTGTAAAAAATGTGAAGTAAAAGTTTCACAGACTCAATTTCTGCACAAATGTCATATTTAAAAAGGACCAAGAACAAAAAACATGAACGAACAGAACTTTTCAAAGTTAAATGCTGCATCACAGCTTTTTGTCTGTCGCCTGTTAATATTCATATACTCTGTCCCCGAGTGGCCAAAGTATGTGAATTGAAAGGATTTGATCCGTTCACTTGATTTTAATATGCATCTCTTACTTTGACATCATTTCCTCCTTCAGACTTCCACGTCCCGTCGGAGTATTTAACCAACATACACATAAGGGACAAGGTACGTAATTGGCATGAAAGTACATCAGGGTTGATTAGAGGATTTCTGGTCTGAGTATCTCATTCTCTAACCTCCACCCTCCTCTCTGCAGTTAGCAGCTATCAAGTTGTCTCGATATGGTGAAGATCTGCTGTTTTATCTCTACTATATGAACGGTGGAGACCTACTACAACTACTGGCTGCAGTAGAACTGTGAGAGGAACACACACACACACACACACACACACACAGTAATTACCCAGAAAGTCAAAGTGAGTGTTGATTAGAGGCGGAGTTATAGTGAACTGTTGTGTGTTTCCAGCTTTAACAGGGACTGGCGGTATCACAAAGAGGAGCGGGTTTGGATCACCCGGGCTCCGGGGATGGAGCCCACGCTGAAGACCAACGCCTACGAGAGAGGGACCTACTACTTCTTCGACTGCATCAACTGGAGAAAAGTGGCCAAGGTGAACGTGAACACATATTTACATTTGTCACTTCCCCAGTGTGGGTTATTGAGATCTCACCCTGTAACTGTTTTTTTAGACCCATTTTAATGCTCTTGATTTTTGCCTTTAAACATCATGTTCACCGTGTTTTGTTCTGTATCTTTGTTTCAGTACGTTGCCTTTAGGACGAGGGATTTGAATGTTTAAAGTGTAAATACAGATTTAAAATGCGAAGCTTTTTTTGTAAAATTGATTTGACATCAAGCAACATTCACCTTTCGAAAATAAAAAGCAGGTAAAATCCAGTGAATGAATTATTCATGAAAATAACCGTAAAGTTTCTGTTGATTAATTAATGATGAGTTGACTATTCGTTTAATTATATATTTACAGATAAGATGTTTTACTAGCTGTAAAGTAAATTAAATCCAGAACTGTAATTAATTAAATTCCGATGTGAACTCACGTTTAAAACTTTGTCTTTGTTTTCAGGAGTTTCATCTGGAGTACGATAAACTAGAAGAGCGGCCTCACGTTCCCTCCACATTCAACTACAATCCTGCCCAGCAGGCCTTCTGATTGGCTCTCCCTCCTCCTGCCTGCCTGCCATTGGCCCTCCTGGCTCCTCCATCACCACCCGTCTAGGTTTTATTCCACCTCCACACACATTTAAAGTGAATCTGGCCGTTAAGGAGTCGGGACAGGAGAGGACGTCCTGTCTCTTGACCTCTTAAGACTTTATCATTTTAACTTTACAGATTTTTTCTTTGTTCTTTACCTCATTTTATTTTGTTTTTAACTTTATTTCCCACCCTCCCTCCATGGGTTTGGTTCTGTTTTGTGGAGCACAGACTTAATGTCAACAGACAGCACAGTACAACAATCACAGACACGAGTGCTGTAAATAACTGTCCATCTGATCGAGTGATTCTCGTTTCTACTCCGTCTTTCAGAATCTACTATTTTTTTGTCAAGAGAAGCTTTTAAGAAGAAGCAGATTTTAACACAGAACACAGGATTCGATCACAAACGTCAGGATGGATAATTATTTCAGTCTGTGTCTGAAGAACTAAAGATATTTATCAGTTTTTCTTTATTTTTACCAGGTTTCTCCAACATTACACATCAGAGCACACACATCAGCAAACAGTGGACAGTCAGGAGAGGAAATGCAATGTACATTGTAGCACTATTTCATAATAAAAGGAGAAAAAACATCTTTTATTTTGGTTTGTTTTGTGGCAGTGCCTGAAGCAGCAGCGGGTTTAGGATTAAAGACTTTTGGGGTTTTAACCAAATCAAGTAAAGTTTAATGACCAGAAACACCAGCGACTCAAAGTTAGTTTAAAGACTAAACTTAAAGAGAAAATGGCTTTTGGAAATTTTTTTTTTTTTTCTTATTATTGTCAGAAATTCCTTATAAGGACCAGAGGACCAAAACCAGGGACGTCACCGGGGGGGGGGGGCACTGTGGTGAACATTCGGGGCAGCAGGACACTTTGTAGGACTGAGTGAGAATAAGAGATAAAATCATGTTCACTGATGTTTCAATAGACTCGAGACAGAAGTCACATGTATCAATACTCATTAGTAAGAGTTTGAACATGGGAGAAGAAAATATCACCACACGTCTCTTCTAATTTATTTTCATTAAATAACGCAGCAGAACAATAATAAGTAAAATAAAAAGAAAGTGAGAAATAAAATTCATCATGTCAAAGCTCAGAGGATAAAAGTTTCAGACAGATTAAAAATGTCTTCACATCTCGTTCACACTCTTCATCCACAGTTTTAATTTCCATTTTTATTTGATTCCAACATTACAGCTCCTGTTTTCTCTCTGTAGCTCCTCATTTCTTCACCTTTCGTATTTCATTCATTTTATCTTTTCTGTCACCTCCTTCATTTATTTGCAGCATCTGTTTTCTGCTCAGCAACAGTCGAACCAATCAGACTGCTGGATAACCTCTCCGAGGGAAAAGTAGGAAAGGTTTGACATGTTGGGAAATGTGTTTATTCACTTTCTTGCTGAGATTCAGTGATTGATGCCACCTTCATGTCAGTGCTGCAAATATTAGGCAACAGTCAGCAGATGATTAACCTGGTGAACACAGGAGATGACATCACAACGCTCCTTTAGAACTCGGTCACACCTGATCTGCTTCAGACTCGTTCCTCAGACCAGAACAAGTGTTTTCACTCTGGATCGAACTGAACCAGAGTGAAAACACTTTGTTGGAGAGTTTGGACTTTTGGACCAATCACAGGAAGTAGAGACACATTAAACCACAGAAGAAGAAGCAGCTGCAGTCTTCACCTCTGCCTTTTGGACCACACGCACGGACACGAGGGTGGTGTCAACCTCTCAGTGAATTGTCCCAGATGTTAAACTTTCAGGGTCATGAAATGTCCCAAAAAGCCTTAAATGTATTGATTTATTTGATTTAACTTCCCTCCAGGAGTTACCAATGTCCAGTCGGGTGTGTGTCTACATATACACGTCTTTATACGTCTGTGTTTATACACACACCTAGAATACGAGGCAGTATTTTTAAGAAAACAGGAAAAACCAAAAATCTTTTTTCTGAAACGAGGAGACTCTTCTGCTGGCCGCCAGTAAACAATGCAATATCCGACTTCCTGTTACCATGGAAACCATCACGGAGATGGTGTTTGCAGGGGACCACCTCCGACTCCACGGACACATCAACCAACCAACCACCTTCCAGCAATGACGCCCGCTGCAGCGACGATGACGACGACTGTGACGGCGTTGCCACGACTACAGGGGCCAGCTTGTTGACACTACAGCAGAAAAGCCAAGGACACGCCCACAGATCCCATGTGACCTGCTCGACAAGATTTGATTGGAGAAATACGACTGAGGCACTTGGCCATTGGCTGTTTTATTAAATATGGCAGCTAGTGTTTTAATAGGAAAAAGAATAAAATAAATATTCTGATAATGAAATTTAATGACGACTCTGGATTGTTTGTTTTGTGTTACTATGGAAACCGTCACGTTTTATTT